>NC_092344.1:83898453-84148972 GCF_963676685.1 Mytilus edulis | reverse complement strand
CTGATTTTTTAGGAGTTTTACTCCAACAGGAAATAAAACATGTACTAGTATTTCTTTGTTAAAGTATTCACAACAGCATCGCATTCTCCGATTTTCAACATTTTGATCAGTTGAATTAGAAAGGTACATACCTTTTGAAGAGGTGATTCCACCTAAGCACAACCGGAAAGTCCTCTCACGATTTTCGTTGCGGAACCAATTGTTCTGCGCGTGTAGATTACCAGCCGTGATACAGGTAAAACCGATGATAAACATATCATGAGTGTAGTATAGTATGAAATCAAACAGACCTAGAGAAATCATCTTTATATATTGATATTTATTTTCATATCTGGTTATATAATTGTGAAACTATGAATATGGTATTTGTTTAGAAACGTAAACTTAAACCTTTTGCAGCTGTGGTCTGATCCTTTTTTTACAAACATACTTATTCATGCAAACTTATAAAATAGTTTTATTTATAAATAAAAACCCACAAGATTACTCTTTTCTATTCTTTTGTAGTTTTTCTAGATGACGTTCTTGTAGATCTTGTTTTTTTGGTAATGTTATCATTGAAAGTTTCCCTACATCTGTACTTCTTAAGATTTTTACACGCAAGACTATGTGTCTTTAAGGAAATTATTATAACTTCATACTGAAGACGTTTACTAAGTGTACGTTGACGCGACCAAAAACTACACTTGATATTACAACTTTAACCAAGCTTAACTAAAGTTTTAAGCTGATTGAACAGATAGATAAACAGAAAGACGCACAGAGCTAGAATATCATACCCCGGTACTATCGTAGGCTAGGCAATAACAATTGTCAATATATACTTTTTTATAGACATTTTTTAGTGATTTTTGTCATTTTGCATAAACCCTCACTTTTAATGAAAATACGTTAGAATTGAAAACTTCTTCGGACTGCCACCAAATATCAAAGCAAACAAAAAACGCAATATTGTTATTCGGATTAACTCTAAGTTATATTTTCTAAGTAATTGGTGGGAATGGAGAACTACTACAACATACGCAACTGAAAGGTACTGTTGTATTGGATGGACAGGAAATAATTGTAACACACGTGAGTAAATATTTTCACTTGTATACACTTGTTTTATATGCAGATTTATTATAACATACAAGTTATCCTATTCTTTAAACTAAATAAATGAATTCGAGCAGTGTTTAACCTAAGATTGCCAGAACATTTATTATAACAAGTAAACTACTGCATACATATAATGCACGAATATTACAATCCTATTTATGAAATTCGATGGAAAACCTTGTTGGCTTCTTGACGTCACCAACATACAAAATAATTAATAGTTTCAGAGTCGGAAACGAAAAGCAGCATTCTTTATCATTGTCCACCGTAAATAAATCGGTTGATGGATATTGGAAAATGATGAGTCAACATGTGCCTGTCAATTTCAATTTACAATTGTCCGCCACACTCCACATTGTAGAATCTCGAGAAATTAAGGTCGACTTTAATGTCCTGTAAGTTATGCACAACACCATTTGAAAATAAGCTAGTTATTTTAGATGTACATGTACGAACTATAGATGTTAATTTCAAAGATAGTAGAAGATGCCCGCGAAATTGCAAAGTTTTTACTGTTGTTTGTTACGCTGTGTGTAGAAACATTATCTATTTCCTTTTCGTTCTAGATGTGACATATTTTACGAGAACTGCTACTTTTATTTGCAAAATTTTCATAAACATTTTATTTTTCAGCAATATGTGATCCAGCTTGCGCCAATGGAGGCAGCTGTATCGCTCCAAATTCATGCAAGTGTCGTGTTGAAAACACAGGGCGATTTTGTAAAAAAAGTGAGTAAATATTTAGAAAATGATTTACTGATGAGTCTTATGTAGAAAAGATCTTGTATTTGAATGAACACGACATAAAATGTATGTGGGAATCAGTCCGTGATATATTTGAATAGTTAATAAAAGGGTTTCATAATTTACGACTAATAATTATCAATTAAATAAATTAAAAAAAAAAACGAAAACAAATGCATATGGAGATTTCAGTTCTTTTGCTTAAAAAACGACTTATTAATGTCTGTATCTTTTTTTAATTTTTCGTATTGCAATTGAGGAGTCGAAGCTTTAATTTAACAAATTTAATTGTCTCAATTTTTTTTGATACTTTTTTTATAAAAAAAATAATCACAAACTTTTCTTTCATTTTTAATATATGCATTTTATTTCAGAAATAATACATAAAGTCTGATCAAACTTTTGTTTAAATCTTTACTAATGTCTTTTTAACTCTTAAACGATACCAACAAATCAAAAGCTTTTTTAAATTGAACATGTTACCTGGTCAATTCAAATATGTAATAAAAACAAACCATCAAGTATATTTTTTTAAATACAGAATGCCGTCCGTGGATATTTAATTTGTGATTTTCCACAGAGACCTGTATCTGTTATCCATCTTTTAATAATGATTCCATTTGCAAACAAATCTGTTTGCATTTCGATAACAATAGTAGATGTACAAACTACGAAAATCACTGCAAGGTCAATCTATTAGAAGCACAGGTTTATATTACAAATTCGAAAATATAAAAAACAGAGAGTTTGATTAATAACGTGAACTAGAATAAGTTAAAAAAAACACCACACACACTATTTGATTGGCAAGAAGACAATAACACAACTACAACTGTATCTATGATTCTTCAGAACAAAACGTTACTAATATCACCATCAGTAAAAAAAAGTAATCATGAGGCCACACCAATTTGATAAATAGTTCTTCGGACATTTGCTGTAAAAAATATGGGGCGAGCAAGCGATTTTTTTTTGTTTTTAAAAAATTCTTAAAAATGAGTTTTTGACAGGCGAGTGGTCTGCAAGACGAGCGAGCGATATTTTTTTTAAAATGGTTACATGCTAGTTTTATCAAACAGAATAAGAAGGAAAAACACTGATGTTTTGATGCACAATGCCTGATATCCCATTTGAATACTTTATTCTGACTCTAAGCAAACAAATGTAGACTCTTTCAACTTGCAGAAGCAAATATTTGAAAAAAATCTCTTAAATCTGACTTAAACATGGCAATACCAATGACCTTCACAAATGTAAAGAGCATGCAAAACACATGACAATTATTAAATTGATACTTTCAGTTTGTAACTTTTTGATGAATAGCCTTTTTTGACAATGTTTAAGGTTAAATTCCACCAAGGGCTGTTCCAAAAATAAATGTAATGGGGAGGGAAGGAAGGAACTTTTTATTTGACCCCATCATGCGTACATTTTAAATTGGATATTTCATTTAAATGTTCAAGCAATCTTTCTTAAATACCACCCATCAAATTTTAATACAGGTGCCTTCCTATACAATTAATTCTGGAAAAGCCCTTAACAAAACATGTGATTTTCTCATGGTTGAAGATTTTTTATAATTGCTTAAGTCTACTTCTTTTGAATTTTGGTGGATATTTGTCTTATTGGCAATTAACCACATCTCCTTATTGTTATGTTAAGAGCTGTGCTTGGAAACTAAAAGACAAACAGAAGGATATGTGTTCTCATCAAAACTAGCTACAACTGTGAATTGTAAGATGCACTCTGGGAATGAATACATTTTTAATATCGGATAGATTTTATTTTGATAGTAGGATTTTGACATATTTCATAGTAAACTGCAGTCTTTTATATAGATGTGGTCTATATACCACAAACTTCAAAGCTTTTTGAAGTTTATTCTGCACAATTGTCCCTGATTCTAAAGTTTCTGAAGGCCACCCACACTCAAAAGTACTAGCCAGGTCAATGAGGTCACACAACAGTTTCCCTGGGCCTATCAATATCTCCTTGCCCTGTTTTAGGTTTTTTAGGAAGTTCTATTGTTTTTTTCATTAACACATTTTTTAAGGGGGACCTGTGTGTAATTTATTTAAATTTATTGTTTGGATCGGAGGGTGTTCTATCTATTTCAAAATTCACAAATTTACAGTTTAACTATCCAAACACAGAAATATCCATGTCAGTGCCAACATTGATAGGTGTAGTCCGAAATTACTCTGACGTCAAACGGCTGTTTTGCCAGGCAAGCCCCAGCCCCAGCTTTTCTGGCAAAACAACCTTTAGACGTCGGAGTAATCTCGGACTATGAGAGGTGATGCCACGGCTGTTGACGAATTTGTATGTGTTTGATATCGAAATATTGACAGACTTTACCCTTTTCGCTTCATAAAAGATATGTAAATGATGACGAACAACGGATAGCCGTTTGTTCAATGATTGTCTGTCCTCGGCATTGATCCAAAACCACAACAACTGATGGCTTTACATTTTAATTTTTATATTTCCTTTCACTTTTTATTGATCATTGATCACACGTGCGTTTGAACCCAGCTTTGATTACAGGGAAAATAAAGCGTCAGTGAGAAAGAAAAAGAATTCAAGGCAAGACTAATTTCGGAGCTGCATGCGGACCAAAAAAATACGGAAGCGGTAGTTTTTTTGTTTGTTGAAAACTTGATTTCGAAAAAAACAGGAGCGGGAAAATCCAAAGAACTATAAATCAAATTGGTGTGGCCTGAGTGTAAAAGTACTTATTAGCATTTCTAAATTCATTCTGAACTTTAATGTTCAGGTACATGTTCACACAAAAAACCATGCTTTCCTGGAAGATGCGACGACTCATCTATGACTATATGCGGCTGCGTAAATGGTTTCACTGGACCAACATGCTTAAACAGTAAGTACAAATCTACAGAGTATTCCTGGTATACTAACAAAGTGAACCATTTTAATGTAGTTTTGAAGCCTTTCATATATTTACATATATCACCCCGAGGAAAGTAATTGGAAATAACAAAAATTGTACACAACTAATAAGAAGCTATTAATTTAAAGATGATGGCTCGAATAAAAGAAAATATTGTATTGGGGGACGAAGTACTGAAAACATCTATGCATACATGATAAGTTTTACTTTTCTATATTTTTTTTAACAATATATATCATGCACTTCTGTGAACACCATATTCACCTTAGAAAGTAGTAACAACAACGTATCGGACGATATTTAAAAAAAACGCGTTTTAACGCGTTTTACTGAAAGAAAACATTGTCAATCTAGGGTTTAATATAAGATAAGAATATGTGGCATAATTACCATTGAGAGAATCCAATGAAACAAATTTATGGAACTCCTGGTCAGCTATCAGCATTACAAAACGAGCAAAACACGTACAAAACACGTAAGCTACAAGGGGCACCGAAAGTACAAAAACGCGAAACATTGCAAACTAGAAAAACATGGCCTGATTTATGACAAAAAAAAGAAAAACGAAAAAAAAACACCCTTCAATATAAGACACAGGAACCAACGACAACCATTAAATGACAGACTCCTAACTTTGGAGAGACACATATATAATGTGGTGGGGTTTAACATTTTTTCAAGCGTGCCATCACCCCCTTTTTTTTGGAACAATGGTGTAAACTAAAATCAGGGAATTAGACGTGAATAATAAAAAGTCACACGATCATGCAAATTTTTTAAAATAATGTATTATTATAAGAGATTAAACACAACGTAACGATGTGAGAGTACTCGGAGTAACTGTAAGCTAGTTAAAAGGAATTACAACAAATACTTACAGTATATTATGTTCCCCTAGACTGAGGTATCAGTTAGCGAACATCCAACACATTTAGAATAAAGACGTCAAGAAGAGTCTGAGAAACGTATTTCCTTGTGCAATCACTAAACATAAGTACATGATATCGGTAGGATAAAGGACCATAAGTTTTCATAAATATACAGAAATATAATAGTTTCACATGAAAACTTGTCGTCACTGGGAAAATTCCAAACAAAAACATACACAAAAAAGCAAATTGATACTTACGATTTCGATTTGGCTACGAGCATCACTGAAGAGACATGTATTGTCGAAATGCGCATCTGGTGCAGGAAAATTGATACCGTTAATGTTATTACTACCACGTCACTGGGTCGATGCCTCTGCTGGTGGACTGTTAGTCCCCGAGGGTATCACCAGCCCAGTAGCCAGTACTTCGATACTGGCAGGAAAATACGGATTTTTTGTGTTATTAAAATTTGCTGTTACAAATTGTTAGAAATTATTTTAAATTAAGGAATGTATCTCCCTCATGCAAAGCTCTGATTCCCTTCACGGATTTGGCTATACTTTTTGGACCTTTTGGATTATAGCTTTTCATCTTTTAAATAAGCTATGGATTTCAAATATTTTGGCTACGAGCATCACTGAAGAGACATGTATTGTCGAAATGCGCATGTGGTGCAGGAAAATTGGTACCGTTAATGTTATTATATCTTATTGTTATAAGTCCTTTTGATAATTTCAGGTTGTTTGCAAAACTTACAAGTGTGTAATCTCTGTTTAATCGGATTTGTTTTCTTTCAATCGAACTATGACGTTTGAACAGCAGTGTACTACTGTAACCTTTGTTATCCCAACCCTCCGTTTATTCTTTTGATAAAGGATATCACAATATCAACGACCATATTTCTTGAACAGATGAAACAACCTGGTTTCCAAAAAATGTTGTTACCTAATTAACAGTTTGCCTTTGTTGTAGAATAAGAAATTATCTTTCTTTTATGTTCTTATATATGAGCATTGATACGCATTGTACTATTATTGTTTTCGTACATGTAGAGTTTATGTGCTTTTGATGCTGTTTCTATAAAATAACACACAGTTAAATGACAAAAATACTGAACTCCGAGGAAAATTCAAAACGGGAAGTGCGTTGTCAATTTGCATATCAAAAGCATTGTATTTGATTTTTTTCCAAAATAATACCATGACTTTTTTTGCTTTAAAAAATGAATAAAATAAAATTATTTCTAACTTGAAATAAACTACATGAGAGATTGACAAAGTTTAATAATTATAAAAAAAAAATGGGTACATTATTTTGACATTCACTTTTCATCCGGCAGTAAATGATGTGTTTAATTTAACAGTGACGTCTTCCCAGCAACCACATATAACTCATGCGTCAACGACCATGAAATATATACCAAGAGCCGGAAAACACATAAATCAGTTAATGTACTGGTTTATGTCAGATGCTTCTGAACCAAACACAACAAAGCCTGATCATCGATGGATACATTTCAAAGAATTCAACGAACTAGAATTTTTAGTTGAGGCAATGTACGTTCCACCGAATATACCTAACCGACCATATTATCTCATAGATTATAAGTTTGGCATTATATCTGGAAACATCAGAGCTATAGTTTCAAAAGTGCCAAGACCAGGTAAAGTATAAGATACCTTCATAAATATGGCCGATATATTTGCAAAAAAATGCTCGTCAATATGTCTTTCGTATGTAACATATGCTGCAACTTAATGGGTTTCTATAAAAATGCACTTCTCCTTATATATTCGATGTGATTTGTTTATAAAAGAAAAGACATATTGTCTATTTCGCTATAAAGGCATAAATCTGCGTCTTCTACTTAATAACACAACGAATTTAAATGAAAACTGTGATATTAAATTTGAGACATAATGAAACTATACACTTTTTAACTAATTTATGTCAAATTGATGTTGCGGTTTCTAATAGTAAAGCAATGTTTTGTATATTTTATCGATATATACTTCTATAATAGTAGAATTTAGTCACAAGGTAGGCTTTTACTTCAAAAGGCTAAGTATAAAGTAGAATTACTACTGCAGACATGTCAAATAAAATTGCCAGTATAATCAACTTATAAGTAGCAAAAACAATCATAAAAAGAGTAATATATGTTAAAGATGTCTTTATTTTCAGTAGTATAACAATGTTTAATAACTTTCGAAAGGTCAAACAAAATCCCGATATGGTTTCTTCAACTTCACACAATCACTAATAATCCTACCATTCAAGAAAGACTCAGAGGAGAAATGTTCATTGTTGTAATTTAGTTTCAGAACTGTATGGTCAAATGGCAAAATGTCTCAGAAATAGTACGCTAACAAGATACTGTTTTTTTTACACTGACTAGAGGTATAGGGGGATTGTTGCTATCTCACAAAACATGTTAAATACCGCCGCATATTTGCGCCTGTCCCAAGTCAGGACCCTCTGACCTTTATTAGTCTTGTATGATTTTTAAGTTTAGTTCATTTATATATTTTCGAGTTGAGTATGACGTCCATTATCTCTGAACTAGTAGACTTTTTTGTTTAGGGGCAGCTGAAACACGCCTCTCGCGCGATTTTTCGCTGATTTTAAGACATCTTTGTGGCAATCGGCTGTTATCTGCTCTTTGGTCGGGTTGTTGTCTCTTTGACACATTTCATATTTCCATTTTCAATTTTATGTCATTAAGTAACTGAAGCATTACAAATCGTCAAAGTATAAAAAAAGACATGGTGTATTATTTGCGGCACAAAATCATTTCAGTAGGTGAAAAAAGCAAAAGCCAAAACTAGAGGTTTCATTGATCGTCTTCATCCCAAAGTCACAATAAGGCCTTTACATAAAAAATAACTATCATCTCATTTCTCCTTAATTCCGTAAATATTGTAGTATATTCATTGCTCTTGACAGGTCAAAAAATAGATATTGCCTTCAATAGCACTTATCCTCTCAAGGGTGTTGATTCCACGAAACCCGAACCTAATGTGGCTGTACTAAATTATACTGACACAAGCTTTGCTATCAACATAGAACATGGAGACAAGTATGTGATGTTTTTTTATATTTGAAATAAGTTCTTATAAATTTATTGATGCCAATACTTAAAAAAGTTAAGTTTTAACGATAATCACAATACGAAAAAGTATAATCATTAATCTTAAAAGAACAGCATCATAGTATAATGTATGGAACGCCACAGCTGTCTTATGTGGAACTCTGATATTACTTTATGTTGTTTTATCATTACTTAATAATAGTTTGTCTTTATTTGATATGGTTTTGACATTACGTAATGATGTTTTAATATAACTCAATATGAATAGTCATTAATTAATGATATTTCGATATTACACGATATGATTTCGTATTGACTTGATATAGTTTTGTCATTACTCGATATGGTTTTGTCATTACTCGATGTGGTTTCACCATTATTTAATATGGTTGTGTCATGAGTCAATGTGGTTTTACCATTACTTGATGTGTATGTGACTTAACGCAATGTAGTTGTTTCATTACATGATGTGGTTTTGTTATTTCGTAATGATGATTTGTCTATTCTTTATATGGTTTTAACATTACGTAATGATGTTTCAAAATTTGACCATTTTACACTACTTGATGTGTTTGTTTCATTATTTGATGTGGTCCTGTCATTCTTTGATGTGGTTATCCCATTATTTGATGAGGTAAAACCACGTGACCAATTCGGAAAAACCAGTTCTATTTTTAGATAGATTTCCATATTGTATGTGCCTTGAATGCATTTGGCCATCCATGTAATTAGTGTTCAAATTAAAGTTCGGGTTACTGTTTGAGTAAAACTTTTAGTTAGTTTTCGAATTCAAGTCAATACATACTTATAATTAAAGTTCTAGTTAGCATTGAGTTTCGAGTTGGACTTCGAGTTCGAGTCACATTTAAAGGCAGAGTTCTAGTTGCAACTTTGAATTTGAGTTACCTCTTGAGGTAGAGTTTGAGAAGGATTCGAATTTAAGTCTAATTTTTATTAATTAAGATTTCGAGCTGAAATTCGAGCTATTTTATATGTCTTTTTGAGTTCGTAATTAAATTTTCTATCGCCAGAAACAAGGGCTTTTGCTCGGGCTTCCGAAAAGAAGGCTCCGGGATATGCGTACTAAATAAACAATGTTGCAGTATACAAAACGCAACATAGGAGTTGAAATAAAGTTAGATGTGGTGTGATTGCCAATGAGACAACTATCCACCAGAGTTTTACTTAAATGCAGTGGATGTAAAAAATCATATATCGGCAACCGTACATCCTTCAACACTCCGTATAGTCAGCTACAAAAGGCCACCATGCACAATGTGAAAAAAAATAATTTAACAGGATTTCAATATGTCGTTTATTTAATGTGCTTTGGATGGGTATCTCCAAAGTTAAAAATCAAATTAAAGTTTGAGTGGTTGTTCAGAGTTATTTGGTACGAAAAAAGGGAACGGCAGACAATAATAAAAAAAATAAAATCCTAAAAATTTTACAGTATTTCGGACATAATTGGGATATCCCCAAACCATATTTGTAAAAAAAAGTCCACGGAACGCTGTGTCTCGCCTGATATTGCTGCTTTCAGTGTAAAAGCGTAATGTTGATGAGCTGTACATTCATCGGTCAAAAAATATAAAAAAATGTTTTTCTGTAGATGCTTTTTTCTAGATATTGAAGAAAATCTCCTATACAAGTTTTAAAACACTTCATGGAGGTAATAAATTTATCAGGTCAAAACAGTTTAATTCGGTTTTATTTTACTAAAACAAAACTGTATGGTTTTCAACAATGAGCAAAACCCATACCCCATAGTAAGCTATAAAAGGTCCCGAAATGACGCCACTTTCGATGACGTTGTTGTGTCTCACTGCCGCTACGTTTATGTCGCAGGCTCGACACAAATTAAAAGACTAATACGTTTTCGTTAAAAAAAAATCAACTCACACTTAAGTCACAGTAAAATCGGAGGAGGGGGCTCGGACTAAGCGACAAAGCATCAATACTATAAAATAAGAAGTCTCTAAAAAAAAAATAATGATCATTTGAACATATATACGAATATCAATCTTTTTACTTTTAATCAATTGAATTCTCTGATCTACCTCGCACTAATTGAAAAATAAACTTTTTGGAATATCTGTTTCACATGTGACGGCGAACATGTTCCTTCATTATTTACTCGAATGTGAACTTCCAAATAAGACCACATCACTCGGTTTGTAATTTCGCAAATAACACGACGGATGCCACACGTTGAGCATAATCTCCTTACCTTTCTAGGGAACCCGGGATCACCCCGATGGATTTAAATTACCCAGTCATACCGATCTATTGAGCCAGCCAATTGAAATGTTTTTTAATCCACCGCAACTTTACAGCAACTGCAAGTTGGGGGCATAGTGTTTAACATTTGTCCGTCCGTCTTTCCGTCCCATTATGGGTATATACATGTAGTTATTCCGCATAACTTCTCCAACAGTTTGAATCGTAGGAAGTTTTCTCCTTACTATCTGTTTGTACATATATGTTGAAGGTGTGCTGTATGTGGTCAGGGTTTAATTTTTATTAATATGTGCTCTTCGGGAGAAAGTTGAACTTTGTTATTTTTGGGAAATTTTCTTGCATAAGTATGGCGTTTCCAGATAACTCCTTCTACAAATTGAATGCTAGGAATTTATCATTCTGCTGGCTGTTTGTACATGTATTGATGGTGTGCATGTGGTCAGGGTTTTTTCTTTTCATTATTTTTCCTCTTATGGGAGAAAAATAATGAACTTTGTCCTTTTTGGGGTACAAGCGGTTCAATGAGTGGAGTGCGGGGCTTCGATTTGTCTACACTAGTAGCCAGATTTAAGTCTGAAACGGTCATTTTGGTCTGATCAAGTCTTAATCGACTTAATTTACCGCTAGAGAAAAACGTTAAGACCTGTTTAGACACTCAGACTCTGTTAAGATATATTGTGTTCAGTCAGATCAGTCGTGTCAAGATAAATAAGACAGATTCGTCTAGCATCCAAATAAGACTTGATTAGATCACGTTCAGATTAAATAAGACCAAAGGTGAACAACTTGTTTAGTTGCAGTAAGATCGTGTTCAGTTGTGTTAAGATTTTAAATATTTTGAATAAAACGGGCGACACTTTATCTGTTTTTATCAGGGGTTACTCCCCCTTTATGAATATAATCTCTATATCTTGGATGATATTCTTTTGTGATCTTTTAATATGACTGTATACCTATTTAATTAAATAAAGTATGCAAACTTTAAAAACAATTCATTTATTTCCAATAGAATCTTTAACATTTCATTGGTTATATGAGAAAAGATTAATTATTGTAACCGGAAAATTTGTCATAAAAACTTTGCAGTCTCACATAAAATAGTCCTGTATGTATGCATTCCGCCTCTAAAGATATAATGATCAGTATTAAATTTATCTCAAAGATGTTCTTAAACATTTTTTGTTTCTAATGTAGAGTAATAGTTCTTATCTATATTTGGTCAAGAAACGTATATTTTAAGTATATAATTTACTTTTTATTTTAAAATTGTACACAGATGACAGATGCTTGGTGAAAGTTATTTACATTTTAATAAACGGATTATTTAAGCAGTCAACCGAAACGGATGAGCATAAACTACCTAAATAATTACGCATTCGTGTCACTGGACGTATAATGAATGAAGTTCCATGTTTTATCTTTAATATAAGATGTATAAGGTTAAACCGGGTTAAATTATTACATTTACAAATAAAACATTATTTTATATTTTTTTTTAATAAATGCAACAATTATATTAGCATATTTTAAAAATTTAATTGACAGTTTATATTGACCATTATATACATATAAAGACCGATGTCGATAACTCATTTGAATTTATTTTTTCGCCATTTTTTTTTAGCACGAATTAAATACAAGAGTAAATCATATCATAGAAAAATTCCAAAGTTAAGACACGATTGATAAAATCTAATGTACGGTTTATATTTCTGTTTCGTATCAGATATTTTGAAGCACCAGTGTTACTACTCATTTTGAAAAACAGTGAGACGCTTACTTGCTATTTCGGAAATGACCAAAAAGCTATAAAATAACGTAGCGAAATGACCGTATTTATAGATTAAACTTTTGTTTTTCATTTTTATTGTTTTACACTAGTCATTTTAGGGACCGTTATAGCTGGCTGTTCGATGAGGGCCAAAGCTCCGTGTTGAGGTCGTACTTTTGACCTCTTATTAAATGATACCATGTGACTTGAATGATGGAGAGTTGTTTCATTGACACACATACCACATCTTCTTATTTATATTAACTGGGAGCAGTTTACAACATTTTCATTTAGATAAAAAAAATATATAAAAATTCAATAAATCAAATGGATTTGTACCATATTGTTACATTCAAAAGTCTTTAATTTTGATTGATAGTATACATTATACGTATTGCATTGCTTCAAAAATAATGTCCAGTGTCAAATATTACACATCGATGGCCATTTAGATTAGTTGCTTTATAGAAATTCATTTCCTTGGATGGAAGTACACGCTAGTATTTTGTCCTTTAAAGTTAGTCTGTCTGTTTAATAATTCAGTTTAAGGAGAATTCTTCGTCATTTGCAAATAGACAAAAAAAAGTAAAAATAAATTTGCTTACGATTGCATTCAGGCAGAGAGAAATATGTTTTATTTTATTTCAGATGATTTAGAACAGATATAAAAATATTCTTAATCTTTTACAATCTACAAATATAATTTGATAATGTTTTTTATACACACGGTATATAAAATGCTTGTAGTATTCCGTTACTGGTTATACGCTCATATTTAAATACCTTTCTGTTAAATAAGAAAGTGAAAAAAAACAGTTATTGAAATTCACCTGAAAAAGAGTAAATGAATAGCGGCTATCTAAATTATTTATCGAATAAACAAATAAATCGGCCACGCTTTCAATTTGTTCTTTACTGACAGGTGTCTGCTGGTATTCGATTGGACATCAGTATCAATGTAGGCGTAACAACCTATCATATTTATCCAATCAGCTGTCTTGTATAAGGTAAAATGTATTCGATGACATACGGTCCACATAGTTTATTTTTTTTTAAGTTGATTGCAATAAAAATTATTCATACACTCTAAAACAAACAATATCCTGCCCAAAAATGACTTACAAGACACTATATTATACTTTTAAAAATAACTATATTAAATTACAAATTAAGACAGCGTAAAAATAAAATAATAACATTAATAACAATTACAGTACTATTTGAATGATAGTCCCAGCAAGTTAATAAATTGATCATCAAAAGGACGGTTGTGTTTATTTACTTGTGCACTCTATTGTGGGACCTCACATAGGCGGATCCAGGGGGGGGCCCTGGGGGGCCCGGGCCCCCCTTTCGTGGGAAAAATTTGGTTGATTATATAGGGAATCATTGAAGCATGACTGGAGCGGGCCCCCTCTTAGGTCAGTCAGCGGGCCCCCCCTTAGGAAAAGTTCTGGATCCGCCACTGCCTCATGATACATTTTTTTGTGTATTTAAATTGATTAAGGAATAACGCAAGATTGCAGAGAAGCCAATTAGAATAACGTATTATAATGAAACATATATCTAATGTTATTATAACATTGTACATGTCCTCCTAATGATACATCTAATAGTTTCCACTGGACATTAAACAGCTAACTATAAATTCATCCGTCATATTCTTATTTTTGTTATAATGTGAAAATCCAACAACGTGATGATATAATAATTATTGCAGATTTCACTAGGGAAATACGTGGGAAATAATTGTAAACAAAACCACTCAATAACATCCCTACGGCACAAATTAAAATCTAGCCTTTTCACATTAATATACATTATTTTCATAAATCTATTCTAAATAATTTTAAACAATTTTAAATCAAACGGTATTTTTTCTTATTTGCCATAAAAAAAAACCAATTATTTGCATTACTTATTTTAAACAGATCGATTGTTTTTCAATGGTCGGTGCCTGTCAGAATTTATAAAACCGTGTTTGCCAGAAAGAAAGCTACATAGAACAGGAAAACAACAATGTATTAGAAATACTTCAAGGTCCTACGTGTATATTCTATTTTCTGTTGTAATGTGGTGTAATGCAAAAAAAGTTAATTCCTGAATACTGATTTGTACCCATCAAGCATTTGGGGTTAATAACAAATCTATGGTAGTCTATTCTTCTTAACTCGCAAAGTATTCGACTAAATCATGTTTTATTAATGAAAATTGCTCATTGCTGGCGAATGTTAAACATTGATCTCTGGGTTTTCAATTGTTTAGTTGTTAGGTTACTGTCTGATCTCGCAAACCTGATATTTTATGGTCATTAGTGTTTGCATCCAATTGCACCAATGCATTAAAAAGATATAAACGCGACACCGTACGAGAGTCGTTAATCGTTATTTTACATAAACTATTAGTATTTTCTTTCTTTAACGAAATACGAAACCACTTCTCGCAATTTGCTTTGGGGCTATTGTGCTTGTCTTTTGATAAAAAAAAATAGCCTTGTTTCAAAAACAAAACGTATAAGAGTAATATTTAAAACTGAACTAGAGTGAAGAGATAGGAAGTAGGAATTTCGAATTTTAATTGAATGTTCTAAATCTTAGTGTATTTCTGATATATGATTGTACAGACTCAAAAATATCTTTGTTTTTCTGAAATAGATAGATAGATAGATACTTTATTCTCTAAAAACTAAATACAAGTTTTCAGAGAAACATACAATATAATTACAGATACAATAGTTGAAATGAAAGGTCACCGTCACCAGCCAATGAAAGCAAAATGGATATAGTAGATCTTTCTAATTTTGAAAACAATATTTCTCTTGCTTCGTTGATAAAAGGGCACTTAAGAAATAGTGAATACTATCCTCAACAGGATGACCACAGCTGCTTGCGGGATTGGGTTTAATATTGATAAGGTTTATATCTGCACTTGAATAAATGTACCATATTTCTCAACTGGTATTAAACTGATAACCGTAACTGGAATTACGACTATCCCAATATGGCGACGGCAGATATATGTAAAATTTTTACAGCCATTTTTTCTCAAATGTAGGATGTTTTTGTCAAAAGTTACTCAGCTGCAAGGTATTTCTATACCATTACATCATATTTGAATCGTAACGGTGCACTGGAATTGTCTAAGCGCTTTGAACATTGCCGTTGAAAAATTTTGCCAACATCTGTTACAGAAGAAGGTTGTCAAAGTTGAGAAAAACGCTTGGTACTTTTATATACTTTGTGGAAAGATAGAAAAACACTATAATTTTCTTCAGAACTCAAAGACTCGTCACCAGAGAACAATACATAAATTGTAACATTGACAACAAAACATTGATTTCATTTATCATTGTAAGCCTTTGTGAATAAAAATTGTTATAATATAATAGATGAATAATGATTGTTTGATATGTCCCATTGTCTACTGAATATTTTTAAGATCAATAATTTAAAATTTGTATACCAAACTTTTAAAATTTTACTCGGCGTTTATAAATAGCATTGAAAAGTACAACATCTTATAACCGATAATCATTGATAAATGTAAATGAGCCACTCTTTCTCAGGTTGAGATGGAATATGTTCGTTATTTGATTTAACGAGTTTAACAATCAAAACCCCTGAAATATCGTCTCTTGACAAGAACGAAAAATGGCGAAACAGAACTTCCAACAGCGGACAAGGATTTCTTAGTATACAATATTCTTTCAATGGATGATTTAAATGCATTGTAGAACTTATCAATTAAGACATTTCGTATCCATTTTGAAATATGAAGTTACATGCATGAAAAAGTTTGTCTGACGTATAAAAATTGAAATAAAGCATGACGGGAGTTAAGAGAAAAAAGGCAGTATGGCCATCTTGCGAAATAGAAAAGTCATGATGACTTAATGAAAAACAAGTCAGGATAAATTAATAACTAAGAACTGCAGGACAGAATAGAGTGTAAAATTTTAAAAAAAGCAGGACTACATTTACATTGAGATATCATTGAAGAGGGGCGTACATCCTCTACGCCCCCTCTGAATCTGCCACTGGATATCTAGTTTCACTGAAAAAGAATGAATTTGCGCAACAACTTAATTACGCCAATTCTTATTTTACATGCTTTATTGTAAAAACTGCAGCATTCATTTGCGCCAATAAAACAACCATTTAATTGCGCAAATATTATAGACTTGTTTTCAGATGTTTGTTCTAAGTGCATTGGGGAGGTCCTTTCCGGTATTGACAGGTACAAGCAAAGGGTCTCCTTAGTGCACTTAGAACCTGATGGGATGATAGAACTGACACAAAAACATGACATAAAAATGGAGACTTTCTTACAGTACTTAATTTCAAATTTTATAATCATATCTTTAGTAATTATACAGTTATTTAACAGTTGAAGTCAGTATTCCAATGTAACATGTACGTGCAAATAAGTAAATCGTTTCGAGGTAAATATGACACAACTAATAAAATTGAAAATGGAAATGGGGAATGTGTAAAGTTCCATTTATGGGCGCAATTCATAATATAAAAAAAGAAAGGATGGGCGCGATTCAAACCTTTACAATTTGACAAATTACAACTGACCGTTTTGACAAACCAGTAAATTCTTCGTCCAGGGATATGCAGCTGACATTAATCTTCCTTCAGTAACTTTACAATACCCAGCCGTGTCATTTCCGTATATTGTACATGTAGATAGCACGTGTGATACATGTATATACACCAGAAATACCCATTCAAGTGATTTTTTATTTTTACAAGAACTCCATATCGGGTAACATTAAATATACATACACATAAAATTACAATTGAAAAAAAATGTTAATAATAAGTTCAAATGTTGTTTTTATTAAATGCACCTACATGTTGTAAGTACGTATTCGTAAACTTATGTTGTTACTTTATTTCATATAAATTTTATTTTTCTCGTTGTGTTGCTTGTCCATTAATTGACGTTTACGCTATATTTTTTGTTCGGTATTTGTGAAAACCTGCTCATCTATCAATTTCACAAGAAATATAAAATAGTCGTAAGTCATGAACACTGAAGTTTAACTTGTTATCAATTTTTGAAAAACCGGTTATTTTTGTTTAATACTTTTTCTGTCCCTTTTCTTAAAAATTAGGACGCGTGTCACTGGTAAATATAGAACTAGTCAACTATGAATAATCACAAACAACAAATTTTTGAATCTTTTATCATTTGTTCTGTTAAATCAAAGTCATGACTAGTATATGTATTCTATTATCCGGGATAAATTATTCACAATGATAAAGACATAAGGGATGATTTAGAAATTGGCATGTTGTGTATACACCTATCTATTGGTGAATACTATATATGTTGCCCACTAGCCGTCCTTATGTGATTTTTGTTGTTTGGTTGCGAGTATCTCGTTGTCGTTCAACCCACTATGATCTCCTACAGTTTCAATATATATTTTTCTTAAGACTTTGCTCAGAGGAAAGCAAAAGAATAGGTTTGGATATACATTTTAAATCCCCAAAATTTTATTTTAAACTATAATTAATTTTGAAGACGTGTGTTATCTAAACGAAGTCTAAATGGTCACCAAATCACCTGTTTATTGTCTGTTTGGGTTTATTATTTTAAGCATAAAGTTTATAAATCCATCTCTGAACACACATTATACATGTATAGCATTAAGTCAAAGTAAACATTAAACTTATGAATGGCGGAAAAGAAATATCTGAAAACGATACCAGATGGATGTTGGATGTGTACGGATTGATAGTTTAGTCTTAGTTGCATGATTTTTTTATTAGTTGTTAGTGACTTTGAACTAGTTGTCAGATAACTGCGAATACTCTCAGATTTGTTCATTGTGTCTTTTTGTGTCGGGATGTATAAGTACCGGGCCGCGTCCACTTGTATTTTTGTCCATCTGATGAGTTAAGCCTTTTTCATCTGATTTTTATAGTTCGTTCTTATGTTGTACTGTTATACCACTGTCCCAGGTTAGGTGGAGGGTGGGGATCCCGCTAACATGTTTAACCCCGCCACATAATTTATGTATGTGCCTGTCCCAAGTCAGGAGCCTGTAATTCAGTGGTTGTCATTTGTTTATGTGTTACATATTTGTTTTTCGTTCATTTTTTTACATAAATAAGGCCGTTAGTTTTCTCGATTGAATTGTTTTACATTGTCTTATCGGGGCCTTTTATAGCTCACTATGCGGTATGGGCTTTGGTCATTGTTGAAGGCCGTACGGTGACCTATAGTTGTTAATGTCTATGTCATTTTGGTCTTTTGTGGATAGTTGTTTCATTGGCAATCATACCACATCTTCTTTTTTTATACTATCAGTACTCTATTCTATCAACATGTGTTTGGTGTCCATTTTACAATATATTGTTTAAGAATTTAGTGTTTTCTTATTCATTCTGACATCTGTGTCCATGGCTGTTAACAAGAAATTGCGAAGACATTATGCTTATCTGTTCACCTTTAAAAATGATTTTTCAACAGAATATTATATCTATAAAATTGTTTAATTTTTGTTTTTCTTTGCGAAAACAAAATGACCATCAAGCTAAATGTCATCGTCATCGGCATGTATAAAAGAAGACGATAAACACTTTAGAATATACACCACCTGCTGGATCTTTTTACCTGGGAACATATCTCGTTACGTAACAAGTATGAATGTAAAATTCTCGATATGGTACATGTATATTCAGCCGAATATACACGGTATCTCTGGACTGGGGTATTTAAGATATTTTGATCTGATAATGAAACATGTAAATATATTTGTGCTTTATGTAAAAAAAAAATGCATTTAACCATTTTATTTTTAAAACTTCTTTAAAATAAGTTGACTTTGAGCATATATTAGGTGAATATTAGATTAAATTTGGGAAGTCGTGTATATCCCATTTGTCAGGTGAGAAATAAAAAAAATATCAGCTGGGTTTAAGAGTTGCAAATATTAACAAATTAAATTTATTTTTTATTTGTGTTCCTCAATAGTGTTTGCTAAATATATGTTTTCTCGAATGCCGAAAAGTGAAAAGTTTTTAATACGTGTAAATCCCGAATTCACACAAACGACGTTTATAAATGGTCTGTTCAAGAGTTTAGTTACACTTTTCAAAATATTTCAGACACGTAAATAATATAGGTTATTAGTGCTAGCTTCACAAAGAAAATATCCACTGACATGCATAATATCTAATGTCATGGGCCACGCATGGACTGTCTTTTTTATAGGGATGCCCATGTGGCACATCAAAGATAAGATTGATTTAACCATTGTACTTTAGAATTGCAACAAATCTTAAATTCTGAAAATCACTTGAATACATTAACCTGTTATCTTGTCGACTTTACAGCTTATTTCCTAATGCTTGTAGAGTAAAATTTTGGTAGGCTTGCTTGCTCTGTTGGTATAAACATGAATTCAAGCTTTGTAAATAACATTGACATCTTCAAACAATGTAGAGGCACATTTTAATCTGTATATATTATATTTAAATTTGATTGGACATTATCCCAATTACAATTGTAAAATATACAAACTAAACAATCAAGCTAACAAAAGTCTCGCTTTACATGCATTGGGAAATTAGCTGTAAAACCAACATGCAGATAGCCGTTATATCCTGAGAAGAGATCACGATGAAATTTGAAAATTAAACAAATCTTATAGTTTTCACGGGAACGAATATTTTGTTTAAACGTTGTAGTGATCAGCTCATCAATGACGTAATTTAAAAAATAAGACGACAAGGTCAAAAATAGTCATAGACGTCTTATAGCAAATAAACTCATCAAAGATACCAGGACTAAATTTTGTATATACGCCAGACGCGCGTTTCGTCTACAAAAGACTCATCAGTGACGCTCAAATCCAAAAAAGTTAAAAAGGCCAAATAAAGTACGAAGTTGAAGAGCATTGAGGACCAAAATTCCTAAAGGTTTTGCCAAATACAGCTAAGGTAATCTATGCCTGAGGTAGAAAAGCAATTATAGGCAACAATACGGCCTTCAATAACGAGAAAAACATTGCCATATACTCGACCGATCATTAAAAGGCCCCGACATAAAAATGTGATTTTTATTAAACAGAGTGAATTCATATAAGCTTACAGAAAAACAAAAAAGTCAGTTATAAATAAAAATACGGATAAACAATTCTTTTTTTTTCACCTATCTCATGATCAAAAACAAGCTTCTGTCCTAGTTTAGTAGAAATACAGGGTAGTTTAAGAAAGTTATTAGAGTTTCAAACACTTTAACCACAAAGTGAATATTTGTGGTTTGTGGATCGCTATGTCTCGCTTTTGCAACAAAAGTCGCAGGCTCAACAAAAATGTAATAAACTGTTATACTTTGCGAAACATGTGTATCTTCTATGTCAGTTTGTGTTGGTAAACAAACTCTATACATTTTTTACTATTTTAAAATATCTTTATAAAATATTACTGGAAAACTTAAAAAAGTGATCTTACGGAACAAGCAAACGAAATTAAAAGAAACAAAAATAAGTAGAAAATACACTTTTACATAGAAGTAAAAACTATAGCAGACAGAAAATAGATACGGCAGTAATAACTATACCATGAAAAAAACAAGAACAACATAAAATAACATAATATCTACATTTTTAATAAGTATACTAGTGTATTCAAAACGGGTCATGGTTGAACGAACATGAATTTCTATAGATTACAATCAACTGAGTGTGGCGCGTGTCGATAGACCATTAAATAACTTTCTAATTACTTAAGATATGATTATAAAACTTGAAATTATTTATTTCTAAAACGTAAACTTAGATATGCAATGTCCTTTGTGTCAATTTTATCATTCCATCAGGTCCTTAGTGCATTTTTTTGTTCTTTGCACTAAAGGGGTCATTTGCGGTATTTCTACGGACCCCAAAAAAAAAAGATTTAAAGGACAAAACGTTATTATATGGATTGGTTTTTTTTCGGAAAATGTTTCTTTTGGCAAATATTTGAAGAAAAAAATCTCAACTTTTACATATTCAATACATTTTAGGTAAACACCTAGAGTTACAAATATACGACCATACATTTTTGATAGAAAAAAATGCATTTTCAATATCGTTTATCTTTTTAACTATACTAAATTTGAGGTTTGTGACATGAGCATGTAGTTTAAACAATGTCGTCAATAGTGTTAGAAAGAAGCTATCAAAAATTATTTAGAACCTTATACTACACATACGGAGGTACATGTATGATACCATGACAGGTGAACGTATGATATAACTGTGAAATAGCCATTGTAATTGCCACGTTATTTTATGGATCGTTGATTTTATTACCTTTGGATTATTGGCACGTGCCATCGAACTTAATCTTTATAGACCGAATATTAACGCATACATACGTTAATTTTACAGTTTAGAAGGAGAAGACGAAGAAGAATTATTTATAATAGTGCAATCTGAAAAAACAAATAAATACATATTTTATATCAAATAAGTTTTTTATTCAAATGAAAGAAAGGATGAGCGCATTTACAAAAAGATGTACTAAGAAATATACTCGATGCTGAACTTAAAATTAGGTTATATTGTTTTAATCTATGAGGATCTGGAGGGGGTCCTTCATTTCTGTATTCTTTAATGTTTAGTAGGCCGGGTTTTTTCTTTATACTTTTTGTCTATTATTATCAATTCTTTATATTCAAGCACCTAATTATTCTCCATTCTTTATATTTTTTTCCATTTTCTCTATTATTCATATTTATAGCCGATCATTCTCTTTTCTGTAAAACCTATCGACATCCTTCTCTTTCCGATGGTATGTTATTTATAGTTTTAACACTCTCACTTCACGGCCTTAGAGCAGTTTCAGTAGCTTAGTTCAAACGGAGACATGGTTCCCTGATGCGGCCTGATGAGGATAACAAAATTAACGATATAAATTATCTGACATATAAAATACTTGTATTTTGCGTTGATCGTTCCAGATGAAGTAAAATCCAGAAACGTGATTTGGACGTATGAAATTTATAAGATGTTGTTGTCACTCTTTTGTTAGTGTTACGTCCAAAATTTGCAATTACTTTTTTCAAAGAATAAGTAGATAAATACATAAATTAACACCAGAAAATAAAAAAATAAAAAATAAAATCAGAAACAGTTATTGGCAAATAATTTATTTCTACAACAAAACAAGCTAACAAAACTGTATAATATATAATTTATTCTCTTATACCTTAAACATTGTTAAACAAAGACCAACAGAAATAAAAAGCCAACGAATGATTTTATGTTTAATAATTCAAAATAATATACATTTTTTATTCTAGCATTTATAATACAATGTATCATCCACATAAAGGGGCGTAACTCCTAATATCATTCTAACACACTAAACGGATCTTAACCCGATCTGAAAGCTGTGAATGTTACTTTTTATGATTGGTCTTAATTTGTCCAAAACAGTCTTAACAGACTTGATTGAACGCTAGAGCCTTCCATCTTGATTAACTTGACATGACTGAACAGACTTGACATAACATATCTGAACAGTGTCTTAAAATCTGAAAAGTCTCAACGTATTTCTCTAGCGGTAAATTAAGTCGATCAAGACTTGATCAGACCAAAATGACCGTTTCAGACTTTAATCTGGCTACTAGTGCTAGTTTACATTTTTTTCTCGTGTTGTGCTGTTACACTACTGTTACAGTTCGATGTTCTCTCACATACATGTTAAACTCCGCTTCGTGCACTTTCTTTATGTACCTGACCCAAGTCAGGAGCATGAAGTTCAATTTTTGTCGTTGTATACATATGTGTCATATTTGTTTTTTTGTAAAATAGACCGTTAAGTTTTTCGTTTGAATTTTTTTCACATGGTGGCCTTTTTGTAGCTGACTATACGGATTTTGAAAGGCTGTACGGTTGACGATATATGCTTTCTTACATCCACTGCATTTAAACTCTGGTGGATAGTTGTCTCATTGGCAATCACACCACATCTAACTTTATTTCAACTCCTATGTTGCGTTTTGCATACTGCAACATTGTTTATTTAGTACGCATATCCCAGAGACCTCTTTTCGGAAGCCCAAGCAAAAGCCCTTGTTCTGCGATAGAAAATTTAATTACGAACTCAAAAAGACATATAAAATAGCTCGAATTTCAGCTCGAAATCTTAATTAATAAAAATTAGACTTAAATTCGAATCCTACTCAAACTCTACCTCAAGAGGTATCTCAAATTCAAAGTTGTAACTAGAACTCTGCCTTTAAATGTGACTCAAACTCGAAGTCCAATTCGAAAATCAATTCTAACTAGAACTTTAATTATAAGTATGACTTTCATTCGAAAACTCACTCAAAGTTTAACTTAGACAATAACCCGAACTTTAGTTTGTATACTAATTAGATGGATGGCCTAATGCATTAAAGGCACAGTCATACAACATAGAAATCTATCTAAAAATAGAACAGGTTTTTCCGAATTGGTCACGTGGTTTTACCTCATCAAGTAATGCGATAACCACACCAAAGAATGACAGGACCACACCGAAGAATGACAATACCACATGAAATAATGAAACAAGCACATAGTGTAAAATGGTCAAATTTTGAAACATCATTACGTAATGTTAAAACCATATAAAGAATAGACAAATCATCATTACGAAATAACAAAATCACATCATGTAATGAAACAATTACATTACGTCAAGTCAAATAGACATCAAGTAATGTTAAAACCTCATTGACTAATGACACAACCATATTAAATAATGATGAAACTACATCGAGTAATGACAAAACCATATTGAGTAATGACAAAACTATATCAAGTCAATACGAAACCATATCGTGTAATATCGAAATATCCATATTGAGTTATATTAAAACATCATTACGTAATGTCAAAACCATATCAAATAAAGACAAACTATTATTAAGTAATGATAAAACAACATAAAGTAATATCAGAGAACCACATAAGATAGCTGTGGCGTTCCATAATAATGCGCTTCTTATTTGAAAACCTGCATTTACGAATGACAATGTAATTTTCCTAAAGTTAAGTCCTTTCTAAGTGGTATAACATAAATGATTGTTTTTTTAAAGCCTTACCATAACAGCCACAGTCAATAGTGGTGGATTCGCAAAATTAAAAGACGTTAGTACAGGTGCATACTATTCTACTTCAACATATGTAGGTCAAGAATCACAGAAAGTCATGGTTTTTCATTTTGACTTTGAACCAGCAAACCATTGTTCAGAAAAAAAGAACAAATGCTCCTACGAACCTATAAATATTGGTCCGGATATTACAAAGGTATGCAGGTCAGATATAGAACCAAAATATATTACCTATACTCCAGAGTTCAAAATAGACGAAGAATAAAAAAAATAACGTGCAAAAATTTTCTCGCAGAGTTTCAAATATCTTATAAGTTTAAAGAATTAGTTAAGATACAGTTAACACATATTAAAGCATTTGGTTGGGGAGACTATGCATGACTTATGTTCAACAAGTATGGCATTGTATTATGCAATTTTCTTTCAGAAGTTTTTCATATTTTTGATATTTTTGTTCATTTGCTTATTTATGAATTGATTATCTCTTTTTGTAAATTCATTGGGGTGTAAAAGCGTTGACCGAAGTAAATGAGTAAGTCCGGTAAGGGCCCATTTGGCCTCAAATTTCAGGTTAATCTGATGAAAGATTTTGTACACTTTTTAAACACTTAAGTGTCTACTTCAATCGATTCAATAAGTTTGTGTGAAAGATTTGAACTGATTAAGACATTGCAGACGCTCATATGCAAGCTTACATATGGGAAATCTATCAAATATGCCATTAAATAAATTAATGTCACTTTATATATAGTTTTGGTCAAAAATGAAAGTGGCCGCATCCGTGTTCACCCTCAACCTTGATATGTTATGTAATATCATCAAATACAACTTACATTTGATATATGTGCATTGTATTGTCAAAAACAGACCATATTTGTGCAGCAGAAGTATTCTACTATCTAATACTCAGCTAAATGTTTTAATTATAACAATTCGATAAAACTGATATTTTGGGACCAAAAAGGGGTCTTACTGAACCTACTCCTTTGTATGAAGCGCGGAAGCGATCCACTCTCAAAATGTACACACGGTCAACGCTTTACCAACCCTATGGAATTACTAAAAGAAGCTTTCAATACTTTTAATTACTTTGTTTTTGTTATGGTTATGACATCACTATCACTATCAAGTTTTTCTTTTTATTTACCTGTGCACTTTACTGTGGAAATGCGTGTCATCATGTATGTTACAATAACGTACAGTGGCGGATCCAGAACTTTTCCTACGGAGGGGGGGGGGGGGCGCTGACTGACCTAAGGGGGGCGTTCCAGTCATGCTTCAATGATTCCCTATATAACCAACCAAATTTTTCCCTCCAAAGGGGGGGGGGGCGGTCCCCCCAGCCCCCCCTGGATCTGCCTATGACGTATGATAATGGAACATACATCTAATGTAATTATTATTTCATATGCAGATAATCTTTATGTGTCATTATGTTCTACCTCGCGATGCTCGTCCGAACTTAAATTATTTTTCATTCTATATGAAGAAACAACAGAGACTAATATATGTCAGGAGATACACACTAAACAGTTTTGATATAACATTTTTTTTCAAATACATCATGCGTCATTATATAATCTACAAGTACACACCCGTGATATCGCGGGTCCGTGACTGAATTAAAGTATATAACTATGCCTAAGCCTTATTTTAGTAATTGGTATTGCCATCTGATAAAGTCATGTCGATTATAAGATACACAGTTTTCTCTGCTTTCAAATCTTTCTGTTTGAACCCGTCGACCTGGAACTTATCAATTATTGGAAATATTAATTATTTGGAAAACAAAAGGTCCAGGCTATCCAGGAATGGGGTATTTTTTAATCAACAGCATTGTCCTATATTAGTTATCTTAGAAAGTCTTGCTGATTGCTAAATAAAGCTACAATAGGGAACAATTTGACAATGATTGAATTCAGCCCTTTGATTATGACCCGTGTATATAGCAAAATCCTAAATACACCGTTTGGTGGTGCGCCTGTCAAATGCGGAACGTACAGATAAGGTAATAGCTAACAGGTGAATATACTATTGGTATCGGTATCGGATTAGAGCCGGAACTTGTTAATTATTGGCAATATTAATTATGTGGAAAACAAAAGGGTCTGGAGTGGTGTAATTTTTAATCTACACCATTGTCCTATATAAGTTATATATAGAGTTGAATTCTTTGATTTGTCGTTTTTACCCGATGACGGCTGACAAATTGGACCTCGTAATTTTAGTATTATAGATATAATCATCTCAGCTGTTAATACTAATATCTACAAAAAGAAAATTCAAAGAATTAGGATTTATACAAAGCATAATATTACAATCTAAATGTAATAGATTTGTCGAACAAGTTTGGTGTGTGAAATCTCGATGAAATGAAAAGGGCGCTTAAAACAGTATACAAAGTCCCGAAACCGAATTACTCAGTATTGCGCTAGACAGAAATAGAAAGAAATCTCAAAACGCAAAGAAATACAATTATGTTCTACCTCGCTATGCTTGTCCGAACATAAATTATTTCTCATTCTATATAAAGAAACACCAAAAACTATTATGTCAGGAGATACACACCAAACAGTTTGACAAAACAAAGGAAATATATGTAGATTAGTATAAATAAAATACAATAATAATAATTTACAAATTTAAATTATTGGTAACAAATAACCTGTTATATAAATTTTCTTTTATGCAACAGTCTTTTGAAAGATTTGACTTCCATCATCGACCGTGTGCTTTAAATAATCTTTCTGGTATTCTATTATGAGCTGCCTGAGTCACGTTTCCACTCCTCAAATTATGAAAGCCAAATTTACTTTTATTAAAACCTGCTTAACACAAGGCATCTAAAAGTAGCTCTTTTTCTCTACTATATGATATAGGTTTGTTAATTTTGCATAAAGCATAACTCTTTAGAACTTTTGAGAATGTAATTGTTCTAAATACATATTCGGAGGAAATCACAGAAATATTTGTTAATTTTAAATATCACTCTAACATTATCACTGGACACAAGTCCGTGTTCGTTCTAGCAATACAAATAGTGTTACCCTGTCTATACACATCAGTTTTACTACTTTCTATCAAAATTTCGAGATGAGATTTGTGAAAAGTTAGATTAGATGCTTTGAAATTTGCAAGCTCGCTGAAACGCATAAAACCGGCGTATCCGAATCGCATCAAACAACATATTCTTAAATTCTTAATGTTTAAAATCTTCATAATTATCGAAAACATTTTGTAAAATTTCAGCCTAATTGGTTCTTTTTTATTTACGAACTTTGATAAAAAAAAAAAAAAAAAAAAAATCTGCAAAAATGTTTCAGAAAACACTGAATTGTACAATTTAAGCCCCTGCTCATATTTAATTGCGTAATAAGCATTTTGAAAAACTAAAGAAGATACTTCAAGCTGAATTAAATATGATGAATAAAGTGCAATGTTAGCAACTGACGATGGTAACGCACATAAGTCATAATTTGTACACCAAATGTTATTTTCTTTAAAAGCGTAATCATAAACTTTTATAGTGTTATAGAATTTTTACTTTTGCTGGACAAAACAACATGAGGTAGTTGACAGCGTGGTTGCGTAATCAAGAACTAAGATCCTTCCAGTGAGAAAAATTAAACCGAACCTGAAAGGAACAAAGAAAACAATTTAAAAACAAATGACTTATATTGCATCAATTATCATATCTTGCAAGGGTCTCCGTCAGGACAAATCCCATCACAGGAGACAGAGTCCCATCACGGGAACGTAAACAAAATCCCATAACGGGAACGTCAAGAAAATCCCATCACAGGAAATAATTTATTCTATTATACACACCCATAACAGGTTAAAAATTGCAATACCCATCACGGGTTATTACAATGTCTGAAATAAACTGCCATCACGGGAAAATTAATACTAGTATACAATTGCCGACAGCTTCTGAAATCTGCCTTCAAGACAATAATGTTAAATGATAATTTCTCAGCAAGGAAAATACTATTAATATCTGAACCTTTTTGGAAAAAAACTTGCTGGGTTTGGCGTACTCGATTACATCTTTCACGAAGTATTTAAATTTTGATCGTTAAATGACCACAATAAAGGCCAAAAAGGTGACGATGTCCATTTCGGTATGACTAAAGTGCCTTGACCTTTACAGGTAAACAGATGTTAAATTAATCTACTACAGGTGCTACAATCCTACGGTTAAATTCTGACCAATTTTGAGCAAAAGCGTCTACTCCACTGGTCCCAGTGAACCAATATGGAGAAAAGAATTTTGCCAACTTTCGGTTATTACTGTCTGCAAATAGGTAGCACGTGTATGGACCTCACGCTTTATTAAAATAATTAAAATACAAATCGGATACAAACCAATCATCAAAGTCAAAACATTTACTGCAAATATTAGCAATTTGATTTAGATTTTTATGTATCCATTCTACTTCTAGAGAAATACTGAATTTTAAACAAAAATAAAAAATGTCTATTGCAACATCTTGTTATTCAGAGTTCATACTGCCTGCGTTTATAATTCTTACTACGTTATGATAATCAACTACAATTGTAAACCTTAACTTAACGATTGCTGAAACATTGAACCAAGGAAGATAAAGTAATAAAAACGACCCTTAATTCACTATAAGTCGAACTTTCAGATGCTTCTATATTAGACCACATCTTGTGGACTACTTGATGAACTGTATCAACACCAGCACAATGCGTAACTGCAAGCGTCTGTATACACTATTCTGTCGGGTAGATAGGTTTGTTGAAATAGATTTTTTCTAGGTAAAGTATGACAATTATTCAACCAAAAATCAATTTCGTGCTGTGTTTTTAATGTTAAAAATATTCTTTCTTCCCAAAAACGAAAAGTAGCATCCAATATCATCATATTTCTAGTCATGATTCTACAAATATTACCTAAACTAGGCATGAAAGAAATAATTTACCCAGTAATTCTAGCTGATTGTCTGGTTGACAGCGAATTAGAGGAAAATTTATCTATGTCTGTTTTAAAACGAATCATTGTTAATTATTTGAAAGATCCAAAGTTGAATTATGCAAATCCCATTCAAAACTCGGCCAAGTTAATTTTTGAGTAGGCTTCCAAACGCTTTTCTCTTGAATTACGAAAAAACATGCGGATTTAAGATCTAACTGCATTATATTAGATAAAACTTCACAAGAGTGTGCCTTAGACTCGGCTCCCCAACCATCATCAAGGTATAATATAACTCTAAGACCCCGCGAACGCCAATGCTTGACAACAGGACGTAAAACTTTTGAAAGCACATGTGCTGCTGATAACCAAAATGGGAGAGCTGAAAATTTAAAGTATTTAGTATTTCCTGTTTACAAAACTTTGAATTTTCGAAAAACTAAGGATTTTCTTATCCCAGGTACAGATTACCTTAGCCGTATTTGGCACAACTTTTTGGAATTTTGGATCCTCAATGCTCTTCAACTTTATACTTGTTTGGCTTTATAAATATTTTGATTTGAGCGTCACTGATGAGTCTTATGTAGACGAAACGCGCTTCTGGCGTACTAAATTATAATCCTGGTACCTTTGATAACTATTTAGTTGTTTTCTGAAATTTCCACGAAAATCCTAAATATCTCAGATAATCTTAATGTACGCTGACGTAATGATACCCGCTTGTTAAATCGAATATTATCATGTATCCGTCTTTGATACGCCTTCAAACTTAAATATCTTTTTTTCTGTAAATTGATTGAAGTGCCTTAAATCTAAGATCAACCTTTCTTTACATTGGGCGTTAACTGATACGGTTAGTGGATTGATAACAAAAGGAATATGACCTTTGCATTCAATAGCTGCACCCGTTTCTAAAAGCTTATTAATAGCACGCTCCACGAATACTGAATGTTTAAAAGCAGAAGTATTGTTGTTTAATCTAACTGATGACGGATTTCATAGAAAGGTATTAAATAACCGCTATAAATTACGTTGAGAACAAAAGTGTTTGCTTAAAAGATATCTTTTCAAAATGAAAGACTACCAACATAAAACGGTGTTTTATCTTTTAGTGATTTTTCATATTCATAATCTTGCTCGTGTAAATCATAAAACTGGTACTTAACTGTTTCACTACTGCTGCTTCTCTTGGGGGTATCCGAATGCTGCTGAAAAAGATCAGAAGTAGCCTTTTCGTCATCTGGGTACCTGTAATAAGGATTCGGTCGGTCATCTTTTACGTACTTATCCCTCCTCTTCATTTTCGCTCTGTATTCTGCCTGCTTTAGCCTAGTTGCCACTTCTGTACTTTCGGTCCATGAACTCTTTAACTACATCCCAACCATATTTGTCGGCTATGCGGAGAATCTTGTTCCTTTCTTTTAAAGCTGTTTCTGCTTGCTCCAAAGCTTTAACTGCTGCTCCGACAGAACCACTCTCTAGAAAATCTGTCGCTCTGCTAAGTTCATTAATACGAGCAGTATTGAACTCGTGCTGCCTTTCATTGCCCTCGAATTTAAACTTGGGAGCGATTGATGGCAAGCGAGGACTCTTTTCCAAGGATTTTTTTGCTAATCTTTAAGTCAATGTGTGTGAAAAGTTCTTTCTTGTGTCTAACTAAAGCGGTATCTAGTTGACGGGAAAACAAAGAAAGGGCGTTGTCAGGAGAAAATCCCACATGATTACCTGGGTCTGTTTGATTTAGCGATTCACTATCTCAGTTAGTAACATCGCGTTGGTCTTCCTCGTTACTCATGTTGAACGTCAAGTTGTCGAACCAGTTTGGTGTGTTAAAATCTCGATGAATTGAAAAGGGCGCGTAAGACAGTATATAAAGTCCGAAAACAGAATTACTCAGTATTGCGCAACAAGAATAGAAAGAAATCTCAAAACGAAACGAAATACAAACAATTATAACAATATATCACTACTTTTTCTTATAATAAGTAGACATACTTTGATTCTCGTTTATCATGCTATGTTTGTGAAATTGCTTCCTTGTGCCCTAGTTCAATGCTCTAATTCATTAGAAAATTACTCTGTGATTATAAAGCTCTTGAAAACCTGAAATTTCTTTAATGCAATTGAACTATACTATATAGTATTTACCGAATCAATAAACAGTTTTTTTTTCTTCATATTCTGAATGTTTTTTTATCAAATGGCAATTATTTGTGATTGATTATTACAGTGTTCATTTTACAACTATACGTGTAAAAGAACTTCACGTTTAGTTTTAAGCGGTCAACATTAATTTCATTTTGGTGAATATGCTATTTTATTAAAACTCCGATTCATAAAAAGAAACATATTGAAATAATACCAATATGAGGTAACTACAGATATGGCGTATTTGACATTATTCCTAATCTGTTTTATGCGCACCTTCATCGTTTTGCTCACGGTCAGTTTCTCAATGTGCCTCTCCCTGTTGGCATTGTTTTAGTATTTTACAGTGAGAGTGTTTTGCAACATTGCCATAATTTGTGACATTTTTTTGTCTATTATAATCTAACTTACATTTTTGGTTCTATTCGGCGGATCGAGATCAAGTACTCTGTTCCGCAAATAACCGATGAAAGGGACCGTCACAAACTTGAAATGCGATGAGGATGATCTTCATGTTGAAGGCCTCCTTGTGAATTTGAATCAACAATATCGCTCTTCGTTTGCTTTTTGTTAGATGTGTGCCTGATGAGTTGTGACATTTATATTCAATTAGAGTTAATGATATGGCATGTTAATTCTTTTTTTATCCCTGTTTGCAAACTTTTTATGGTTGTTTGCAAATTTTGTTGGCAACAGGTAAATGTTGCTCTAAACTCTGGAGAATGGGTTATTGAGTAACAATCTATTCTCTATATACCAAATTTGGATTGGTCAATGCATATCAAAATTGTTTCCATTTAGGCACTTAAAATACAAAAAAAGTATGGACTAAATGGTGTGCAGGAACGGTAAATTTAACCAATTTTGAAATGAAGTAAAAGTGTAAAGCATGAGCAGTTTTGATATCATATTTTAATTCAAACTAAAATGTTGTTATGAACTATTATTTCTTGTTACTTATTACCGAGACATACGATACATATATGACATGTTGCAGTTGAAATAACTATATATATTCTACAAGAACCAAAAAAACAAAACAAATTCAGATCACCTTTTGAAAACTGTTTGAAAAATCAGTGGCTTGTAATGCTGAAAGGGCCAATGCAATAGTAATAATATAGGGATCTGACCATCAAAATAAAAAGGGCACTTATCGACAATTACAATCATTATATATTTACTAACATTTATTTGAGATAAAGAAAAGAAATTATTTCTTATTTGCTTAGAGCATTAACATTTGAAAATAACGCAACAAGAAATGAAACCAAAGTTCTGTTTAAATTGTTTCAGCATAAACTTCATATATCATGGGATGGATGGAAAGATGAACTAGCGGGAATCTTTAGATATAATTGGGAAATACATCATATGAGAGCTGATGCTCTAGGAAATTTGACCGAAGTCTCACCAATGGAACCTTTGTACTCAAAAGCCATGTTTAAGGAAAAATATAAGCCATTTATTTACACTCCACCATCACCTGGAATGTATTCCATAATTCTAGATGTAGCAGATAAGGCAAATAACTCAAGGTTCGCAAGACAGTTCGTGCTGTATGATCCAGTGTCCAATATAACAACCGATGAAACATTTAAGCTATACGTTTCAAGCGCCGAACGAGAAACGCATTATAACTGGCAGTCCAATGTACAAAACCAGATGCTCATTGGTCCATCTCTGAGTGTTTCTTGGAAAGGACATTTCAGAAACAAGTTCCACGAAGATAATCAGTTGTTGAATTCTATTAATTCATTCCATGTAACAGCAATGGATGGGATGTATCATAAAGATGTAGATAACGAACTAGACGATGTGAGTGGGAAGAGAACCCGGAAAGAGATTTCTAATATTCACGGAATTGTATTGTTTGAGATTGCATCCGCTGTTGACCACCAGGGTGGCAATACAACTACACAGATACCAACGGCAATTAGCAGTTGGAAAAATGTAGACAACTTTTTACATGAAAATCAAACAATAGATGTTAAACGAAGCAATGGAGATACCGTGCGCATCTGGGTACGATCTAAAGACATCATGGGAAATATAAAAGTAGACAGCACTGTAGTTCATATTGACACTACGCCACCAACAATTACTGGAGAAGTTGCGCTCGATAGAAACGTTAACAGCACTAAGTTTGATTTTGCAAGCAGGTAAACGATTTTAATGAAATTATAATGTTAAGGACATTATTGAACCAATGTATGTATATATATATATAATTATTTTCTGTGACTGTATCTTAAATTAATTTGTAGGATCCTTTACTATAGATAATTGAGGTGATCTGTAAGAATAACATCTCCATGCCTTATATATCATGTACTGTAGTACGACGCTAGATTAAAACTGACGAGGAAAGGTAAAACACGGCCACCGAAAGCTTTATTATTGTGAAGCCCAGGTGGTCGTGTGGTCTAGCGGGACGGCTACAGTGCAGGCGATTTGGTGTCACGATATCTCAGTAGCATGGGTTCGAATCCCGGCGAGGGAAGAACAAAAAATTTGCGAAAGCAAATTTATAGATTAATATTGTTGGGTTGATGTTTAGACGAGTTGTATATATATATTTACTAAACTTAGTCCTATATGCACGAATTCTCGCAATAATTACGAATCATTAACATATAATCAACAAAATATATTTCATTTAGTACACATATTACCTGCTTTTTTATTGTCGCATTTTATCGAACGTAACATTATTAATTAATTTACACAGAATTATGGAACACGTGAAAAAATGTGATGAACGACGTTCAAACGCGATTAAAATTTATTTAAATATACGTTTGCATACGTTTCTATTGGTTGATTTAACTTTAACATAAATTAAATAATCGGCAGTATTAACATTTCAGTGCACTTTTGTCGACAGTCATATAACCAGGTTTTTTTAGCAAGAGTCATTCAGTATGCACCGCATGTACTGTTATACCACTGTCCCAGGTTAGGGGGAGGGTTGGGATCCCGCTAACATGTTTAACCCCGCCACATTATTTATGTATGTGCCTTTCCCAAGTCAAGAGCCTGTAATTCAGTGAAGTTAGTGTCAATAAGATTTGTTGACGTGATAGTTAATTAATGCAATTTTTTTTCGAATATGGCATGTTAACCATAAACTAGTGAAGGGTGTGGGTTATTACAGAAAAAAATATATATTGAAAAAGAACTAAATCCCCCGCCTCCAAAAAAGTTACCTACTATAATATATGCCCCTTAAAATACTCTCTACTATCCCGTAAAAATTACCCTTTTTCTGGTGTAAAAAAACAAATAATCATAGAAACTTTTTTTGAACATTTTTCGTTAAAAAGATGTGATACGCTTTGTTGGTGTTTTACCTCACTAGCAACGTATATCGTGATCTTAGATATGTAAATACCACTACAGTTGTCACATCTGGAATTTAAACGGTTGTTTCATACTCCGGATTGTTACTTTTGGATGGACAAAATCACATGACAGGGGATAAATGCATAGCAACCGATGCTTATCTAGTCGACGCATCCGATATGTTTTTGAAGTTAATCCAATACTGTGAATTTCTGTTTGTCAAATGGAATTGTCTCTTTTAAATCGATTAAAGCAACGTTCTAAGCTATTGGTACAGTCGATCCAAAAATGAGATTTACAAAAACATCACAAACTTAGTATTTCAACTGATGTAGGTATTTCAGATATTTAATTTATTTCCAAGATAAGTAAGACTGAATAAATTTGAAACAGTAAAATAATTTTAAAGAATATTTTAATTGTTTGTTTAGAATAAACATCAATTGAATATTGAATAAGTATTTCAGGATCAATAAGTACCATTTTCAGAACAGTGTTAATATAGATATAAGAAGATGAGGTATGAATGCCAATAAGACAACTCTTCATCCAAGTCATAATTTGTAAAACTAAACCATTGTAGGTCAAAGTACGGCCTTCAAAACGGAGCATTGGCTCACATCGAACAGTAAAATATAAAGAGCTCTAAAATTACTAGTGTAAAACCATTCAAACATTTAAACGGGATAGCCATTGGTCTAATCTATTAAAAAAAAAAAGAGGAACGAGAACGATTTATGAACCACATTAACAAACGACAACCACTGAACATCAGATTTCTGACAGGTGCAAACAAATGCAGCGGGTTTAAACGTTTTAATAGGTAGGTACCAAAAAATTGGACCAACCTTTATCCTTACATGAAACAATAGTGTAACATCAAAACATAGAAAGTCACACTATAAAATATCTATTAAATACCAATTTACAATTCAATATTATTAGAAAGCACATAATATATTCATGAACAACTGAAAATAAACCAGGAAATAGTTATTCCTATGTAATCGAGCAATAGGTTTTACCAATGTATTGAAAGAACACATTACCAAACGACTACCACGAAGGATGTAAAGAACGATAGAAAAAAAGTTGAAAACAACACAAGTAATGGTGATTACCAATCATTATTAGAGTTTCTTACATATTTGTAGACTTATAATAACCGTTGCGATAATATTTCTTATTTTTTTTCGATCATGTTCTAGGGCAGTTTTAAGTACCAAGGATGAAGAAAGTGGAATTCATAAAATTGAATGGAGAATTAAAGATGAAAAAACAGGCAAAGTGTTTAAAACGGGTAAAATAAGTGGAAATAAAACAAATGTACGTATGAGATTCATAAATGGTATATATTTTAAAACTTAAAATGAAAGCAAAAGTGTCGAATAGCTGCTGATTTTATACATAAATACACCACATTGTCTTTTAATCATTGAACCAAACTGGTTCTTCGGAAAATTCATGTAACTAGTCAGGATATTTGTTTTCTCTTTGCTTAGTAGGTTCAAGGTGATATAGTTGAGAGTTGGAAATTTAAGGTTTATTTGAATTTTCGATTGTTGTTATTTTTTTCTGATACTGCAATCTAAAGCCGTACAACTATTCGTTATTATGCATTTTTAAAGGCATCGTTATATCTTATTTCATTAGTTGTATACATTATGACTGTATCACTTTTAGGTACAAGTTGATTTCTTATTAAACGATGGCCACATTTTTGGATAACATTATAAATGAAACTGCTGATTTGTTTTTGGTACTTTGCTAACCTATTTAACTTCAAATTTTGTTGAAACCTGGTAAACAAATTGGTTACTTGTATCAAACTACAAACTTTTCATATGCTGTTAAAACCCAATAGGAATTAAAATAGGTATTTTATTCATAATTGGATAAGCCCCTCTTATATCTATATTGGGTCTTTGATACTTCGTTTCACATTTAAAGATAAAAGAGAGACGAAATATAATAAAAGAAAATTCATAGTTGTTTTTCATTTTTGTCATTAGTGAATGGAATGCAGTTTTACACAATGAAGTTAAATTCTAAAATGTACTGCTTGATAGATAGTTTTTTTAATCATTAGTTAAAATTTTGATGAATCAAATTTCTACATCATAAATGTATCTTTAGAAAATAGCAGTACTATGCTTTGTTTCACTCATCATCGTTCCGACTCCGTCACAATAACGCAGTATACTACATTTCAGGAAGACGGTGGCACTTTAGGCAATTGTATACCAATGGGTGATTGTTACTTTTTTAAGCATACAATTGATATTAATAACTGCTGGATGGTTGTTCCAAAAGCCAAATTGTCAAGTCAAAATTTAACACTTGAGGTGGACGTGTTTAATATGGCAATGAAATCAACAACTAAAAGAAAACAGGTAAAAAGACAAAATTACTGAACTTCGATGAAAATTTAAAGCGGAAAGTCCTTAATCACATTACAAAATAGAAAGCTCAAACACAATTTATTTAAAAGAAAGGTATATTAAGTGGGAATGAGATATGAATATATGAGTTAATTAATCTTCCTTTATAATGTTTTTAAAGACTTAAAACATTGCGTATGGGTGTTTACGAAACACCAATATTAGAACTACAGTCTATTTTAGTTTTTTTTTATCATTTCAAGGCCACAACAAGGCCATTAACTTCTCTGTGTGTGGTCCTCGAAGAAAAGGATAATTCAATATAGCGATACAACAGTTTAAAGTTGGAATTTAGTACTGTACTGTATCAACTTTCGGATTAACCATCGAGGAATAGAATAAAATAAAACTCATAATGTTATTGACTAAATATTGTATTTAAAAAAAAATGCAGTGTGGACATGTAAATATTGTAGCCTTAAATAATTATAGGTGGTACCCAACACTTTCACTAAAATTAATTTGGCTCGTTTAATTTCCATAATTTTTTTACAATGTATTTACTTTGACCCTTTAACAAAAACAAATTATTATTTCAAAAATTTTTAACCGACCGTTTTGTCAGAAAAATTACACTGGTTATATAGCAGTTTGACAAACTTCAATTTTGATCATTGAGAAGCTTGATATTCCCTTTACAACACAAAGTAATTAAAACGTTTAGCTGACTTTACAGAGTTATCTCCCTGTAGTGTTAGGTACCACCTTAAAGAAAATTTGTTTTTTGAAAAATAATATTTATAAAAATAAAACATCACAAAGAGGGTACTTCTGCTGTTACCCATTGCTCCCACTCATAGAATGACTTTACAAGTAAACTTTTACTTAATGAAAATATCTACCCAATCCAAGCTGCACAGATAAGATTTTCTTTTTTTTTACATTATTATTTTTATTAAGTTGTCGAATGATTCAAAATATACTATATGTACTTTACTCGATTTTGCTGATGTACCATGGACTTACTTACTATGAATATATATGTACGTAGTTTTTGTAAAAAAAAAAAAAACACATTCCAAAAAAGAGAATAAAAGGTAAGAATGGCTATAGCCTTCTTAGGGATATGAATGAATTTTAATGTCACAGATTTATTGTGACATATTATTTATTATAAACATCGTAATAGGTGTCTGGAGTTTTTTTATTTGAATCGTTTCAATACTTCAACTATTTCCTGCTGTGTTGACGGTCCTCTAACAAAATGATAATAACTCACTATAGCGATACAAACCAAGAGGTACAAAACAGTGTTCAGGGGGTTTTCTTGACAGCTCTTGCTTCTGCATTAATGTACTTTCTAAGATGAAATCTTTTTAGAGATTTGCAACTGCAGCATTAGAACAATTATGTTTATTTTGAAATTTAAGATGATCAGAGCCAGCCTTTTTGGGATAGGGAACATATATTCCTGTGTACCGGTGAACAGAAAATTTACGGCTGATCCATAGAACAAAAAAAACTACACTTATATTAAGAAGTAGTTCAACGACATCAAAACACATACAAAAACAAATAATTCATATCATTAAAACGGGAATTTTAACAATAATAAAATATGTTATTAGCAAAATTCCGTGAAATTATTTTTAGAGAAATTGCAATTTAAAATGAAATGTACCCTAGTTCTTGTATTTTACCATGTATTGTCTTTAAAATAATTCGTAAGGTGCAGGTATCGAATATATGGTTTGAAATAGTAAGGAAATTTATTAATGGTGTAGGTATTGTTATTTTCAAATATGACAGTGTTACTCTTTTTACAACCCTGTCTAGACGGGCGAGGTTTGGGGTTATTTATTATTTCACATGTCCTTCCGTCAACAGATATGATCCCCATGTTAATGAAAGAACCAATTGACAATATTTTATGAATTTAACAATGCCGCAGACCAAAAATACATGTCAGATATGATTTTGTTGAAATGACAATTAACGTTCAAGATATATGCCTTCAGTTGCAAGAAAAAATCATTTTCTCTTGTGTCTGGTTGGTACTGATTATACCGCTTAACGCAATATTTTTAAAAACTTGAGCCCAGAGTCATGGATCATACAATACAGGCGAAGTTAAATACTGTTGGTTTATTTGTTTGCATTTAAAAAGTTATACCAATAAAACCGTTACAGTTGGTATTTTTCCCCCTTTTTCTGTTTACTATTGAACCTCATGCCCATATTGAATACAATAAGCATTGGAATGCATGGATTTACATATACTTATTAATGTACTACTTGACCAACTTCTCCTGAAAATGTTCAAATGATCACAAAAATCAGATCATTTTTCAATTGTTATTGTTTTCAACAATGCTATTGCAACTAGTTTGATATTTTTTTATTGTATAAGTATTGAATATAAATAAATTAAACTCTTTAAAATGTGCCTTGAACATATTTAATTGAATTCATATATTTCATATTCCTAATTTTTATACAGATATCTAATTTGATGCAGTTTCGTGGGATGGAGAGTTGTAAGTATACATTAAGATAAAAAAAAAATATTCCTAATTTACTGCTATTCCTTTTAGCTTAAAGATTGCACTGATAATCTCATTGAAATATTTTGAAGAATTAACAAGTATGGACACAGACGCAAATTGTTAGTGGGGTTAAAGGTCGTTACATATGTATTGAAAGCTCGACTGGAAATGTGTATTAACAAATTGAGTTGATGTGTACATGTCTTCATTCAAATGCATTGACTGATAAAAAAAGGAGGCTTCAACTTCCACCTCTCTCTATGAATTAGTTGTTTGAGTGTTTGAATATGGAGTTTGTTAATAAATAGCTGCACTGTAAGCGCATGATATGTCTTGATTCCTTTTAAGCTTGCTTAAAGGTTGAACTATTTTGTTTTGTACAATTATTAGTCTATTTGTTTTCTCATTTCATTTGTTTTATATTTGTCATTTTAAGGTCTTTTATAGCTGACTGTGCTGTATGAGCTTTTGTCATTGTTGAAGGCTATTTGGGGACCTGTAGTTGTTAATCTTGTTTTAAATTTTGGAATGCAGCTGAAGTCAACAAACAGACATAGACAATTCACCCAAGTTTTATAAAATGATGTGGAAGTGTTTATGTGAATAATTGAGATGGGAAATGAGGAAAGTGTCAAAGTGACAACAACCCAACCATAGAGTAGACAACAGCTGAAAGCCTCCAATGGGTTTTCAATGTAGCCAGAAACTCCTGCAATTATAGGTGTCCAAAAACTATAAAATCCCTTCTTTTTTTTAGCATATATAAAAATTCATAACACAGAAATGTATAATCTGAAATTTATTACAATCAAAAGGGACCTTAGGTCAATAGTGTAAACAATTCACCAAAGTTTAATTAAAGGTGATGGATGCATTTTTGTGTTATTGTTCAAAATTGGAAAATTCTCTCTTTTTTAAGGATAATTTCTCTCTTCATAACATGGAAATGTCAATAGATATAAACATTTCAACAAAGTTTCTTGAAAGTAGGGGGAAGTGTTTTCTAGTTATTGTCTGAAGTGTGGATGATGGACTGATAGACAACAGTATACTATAATATGTTGTGTGTGAGACATTGGTATACTAAAATGGTTTTGAATGAATAATGATTAGAAACTGTTTAATGCAGTTATTGAGGGAACGACAGTGAAGAAATTGCTGAGATCAATGCGTTTGAATCCTAAGAATTCAATTTTTGTTGAAATGAAACAAAGTTCAATTTTTGACCCTTTGGATCTTAATGTAGACCAATTTGAAAACGGGACAATCCTGTGCAATTGAATATTTCTGGCTATTGGCAATACTGTGCAATTGAAAATTTCTTGCTATTGCGCAATATTGTGCAATTAGATATTTCTTGCTATTGTGCAATACTGTGCAATTAAATATCTTGCTATTGCACAATACTGTGCAATTGGAGATTTCTTGCTAGTGTGCAATACTGTGCAATTGAACATTTCTTGCTATTGAACAATACTGCGCATTGCAGAATACTGCGCAATTGAAAATTTCTTGCTATTGCACAATACTTAGTATAATAATTTTTGACCCCGATTTGGACCAACTTGAAAACTGGGCCCATAATCAAAAATCTAAGTACATGTTCAGACTCACCATATCAAAGAACCCCAAGAATTCAATTTTTATTAAAATCAAGCTTATTTTAATTTTGGACCCTTTGGACTTTAATGTAGACCAATTAGAAAACAGGACCTAAAATTAAGAATTTGGACATGGTTAGATTTGGCACATCAAAGAAGCACAATACCGTAATTCATTTTTTTGATGAAATCAAACAAAGTTTAATTTTGGCCCCTTATTCCTTGGGACCAAAACTCCAAAATTAATCCAAACCTTCCTTTTGTGGTCATAAACCTTTATAGATTTCTATTAACTTATACTAAAGTTATTGTTCAAAAACCAAGAAAAATGCTTATTTGGGGCCTGTTTTTGACCCCTAAATCCTACACTGTTGTAACTAAAATTACCAAAATCTATCCCAACCCTCCTTATGTGGCCATAGACCTTATGTTAAAATATCGTAGATTTCTGTTTACTAATACTTAAGTTATCTTGTGTCTAAATTTCATATATTTCTATTTTACTTTTACTGAAGTTAGAGTGCGAAAACCGAATGTCTTTGGATGAAGACGATGATGCCAACGTGATACCAATGTACAACCAAAAAGTTTTCAATTTTTGCGGTTGTATAAAAATGATCTCAAATCAAATTTTTAATGGAGTTTGCAACAGTAATTATTCAACTACTCATTTCAATACATCATAAAGTATTAAAGTGTAAATGTCATACAGTCATGGTGATGATGCCTCCGCTAGCATATAACATTATAAAGGTACATAAATCAAGAACTGTAAAAGTGAAGCTGCTAAAAATTGAACTTAAACCGAGTTTAGAGGTACCGGTAATACATGTAAGCATTGTATACACATTTCACTAAATTTAGTTGAGACAAACTTGAGAAATTTTTCCATTTGTGAAAGGGGATAACCCTAGAATGATAATCAAAGTGCTTGTAATCACTGAATGGCTATTAAAGACTGCTTAAATTTATCAGTTGGTAGTAAAGTGAATTTTGCATTGTATATTGTATATATAGCATGATTTTAAGTCGATTCAACTACTATTCTGGACAGAGAAAGATAACTCCAATTTTCAAAGAAGATTTCATAAAGCAATGGTTTTAGGTAATATTAATTCAACAACCATTCTGGACAAAGAAAGATAACTCCAATTTATTGTCTTGAATCTACAAAAATGTTTGTTTTTGGCCCTAAATTCCTCGACTGTTTGCCCAATAACCCACAAAATTATATAAAAATTTCAAATATGTACAATGAAATATAGTTTTAGAAATTGATAAGCCTAGATAGGCCTTATATTTTTTTCCCCACATAGTTGAAGGACCATATACACTCAGGACAGAGTCATAAGTAGGCAGTAGTCTACAGATGTATTAAAACAACCTAGCATCATATTGCTAGTACAAATATAGTGGGAGTAGCATTCTCGGGTAAATTTGTTCTTTTTTTTAATATAAATATGTTTGGTTCAAATCAAAATAGAATGCTTTTATCTCCCTAATACTTACATTGTAAATAGAGGTGGTACTACTTTGACAAATCCTTGTACATGAGAGTTTTCTGTCAAATCTTTATTTCACAAAGAATGAATTGCATAACAATGAACTGAGCTCAAAGCAAAGTACTTTAATAATACACTTAGACAAAGAGCTAAATCCAGTGATATACTTTGTACTACAGGTCCTTCATTAACATCCATTGACCAAAACCATATCTCAACAACATTCCATACTACATGGTTGGATTCGGAAGTCCTGAAAAAGACATGATTTTTTTTAACATATTTTAAGTATATATACACAGGTTAAAACTTTCTTGTTGTATAATCATTCCGTATCTAGCAACTATCAATTTACTTAATGCACATATTGATATATGTTGAGTGTACCTCTGTTGGAAATAAGAACACACAAACCTCCACCTAGTTTTAGTCAATGGACAAAACATTCAAAACTATAAAATATTATAGATCTAAGACTTGTCAGTGTCTATTTACCATTGCCACTGAATCAGTGATATATGTATTGTACACATAATTATATACATGCAAGACTAAAATTATAAAGTACATACATGTTTGTATATAAGACTAAAACTGACATTCAGTCTTTACAACATCTTCATTCCCAGAGTCATTTTCAAATCTGACTTCATGGTAAAATAAGATTCCATATCTACAACCAATTAAAAGGAAAAATCCTTCTGATAGACTAGCATTTAAATCCAATTTCTGAAATGGAAGCTAGGTCACCTTGGAACTTAGAACTAAAAAAAATCGAACAATATATCTGATATATTTCAAATGCATGTACATGAAATAATATAAATCTCTAAAATTCACCATATTGTTCCCTTTTTCATCTTCTGTTAGATACTGTATATCCAGTGGCGGATCCAGAAATTTTCTTAAGTGGGGGCCCACTGACTGACCTAAGAGGGGGCTCGTCATGATTCAGTAATTCCCTATATAAGCAACCGAATTTTTTCTCAAAAAGCAGGACCCCCCCCCTAAATCTGCCTCTGATATCAACCTCTAGATGTCTTTCAATTACATTCAGTTTAGTGTGGGTTGATCTTTGATTGTTGTACATGTTACAACCAGATTCCCGGCAGGGGGCAACTTTGTAAGACCGCAGAGGTTCAAGCTTAGATTTTGAAATATAAAGGGGAAAATGTAACCTTTTCAATTGATAAAACAGGCTCAACATCATTTCTATACATATATAAACATATTCTAAATTGTGGACACACCTTCATTAAATATTCTACTTCAATTAGTGGAGGAGATCAAATTAAAAAGTTGCAATGGTTAAATACTCCAATCACAGTCTTTCCTGCTAAAATCTCATGTGTAGAATGTGATAGACGGTTTTTGGGTCTATATATTGTCCTTGATATTGAGGTTATTTTGACACAGCAAAATATAAAGAAAATGTAAACTATGATCTGGAAATTGACTTCGTTTTCACAAAATAAGCCCACTTAAACTGAACTTTAAATGCAAAAGACCTCTAAATGGCTAACAGATATTGCTATATAAAAGAATAGTCCATGATTATACATGTACATGATATTAAAGAATTCATGAAATTTACACTGATTCTGTCAGTTGAATTGACTAGAATGAGATAAGTTATAAACATGTACATGATAGACATAAAGGTTTTTTCCAACAGTTGTGGTGTAAATCAAATTAGTTGTATTTTATGGTTGTTATATTTATGTACATGTATGTAAATCATTGGCTCTTCAACCAATGATATTTTACAATATCGATTATTTGTTTATTTTTCTATTGTTGGTATTTTTCAGCATACTAAAAATGTTTTAACACAACACGAGCGCAAGCTTGATAGGGTGTCCTCACACAGGGTTTCCGCTGGCGGTCGCCATTTTCCCAATTTGCGAAAAAATAATACTTGTGGCGGTAAAAATTCGTCATTTGCTGAAGAATTTGGCGAAAGAAATATATAGAAAGATTTATTTTCCTCCTTGTTTATTTACTTTTTTCGAGTTTCTCGGACTTTAACTTATCAGACAATACTCGGAATTCACCTTGACCTCATTAAGATTTTGACAGAAAATCAATTATCAGCTATCGAATGGGGGGGGGGGGATGCTTTCTGGCGTCACAATTTCAAATGACATAGGATAACATATGATCTGTCCATATACATGTATGAGGGTAGAAATGGGGGTATCTTATTGAAGTATTCTTGCCAAATGAAGATTAAGCAGTAATTCTTAGACATGACCATAAAAGAGGGGGGATAGGACCTTTATCGGGACTCCGGGATCGGGTGTTTTTAAGCTCGGGATTATCCCCCCTCATAAAATGTACACTTTTTTCCAGACGATTAAAAAATCAGCTGAATTTGACAAATCACACTATTTGTTTTCCAAAAATAACCGTAATTGGATGGGGGTTCTGTGTATTCACATTATATATACAGTGAAACTTCTCAAAACCGGCCGCCCGTCGGACCACGGGATTCGGCCGGTTTTCAGGGGTGGCCGGTTTGTTGAATTTGAAATTAACAAGAGTTACTTCCCTTCAATATTTGTGCATTTGGTTTTTTCACCATGTATTGTACCTCAATCATAAAGTTTGTTTTGTTGTGTAAATTTAGCTTTGTATTTTAAATTGATTATGAAATAAATATTAAAACATCATTTGTATCTTTATTATTTTTTTATTTTGCAGGAATAACAAATAAAATGCAACTATATAACAAAACAGTTTTAATATCGATATATTATGTTATTGAATTCATTTGACATACATTCATCATCGGTACCATATGATGATAATACATAACAAGCAGTGCACCACTTTACAGCACTACACATGTTTCCAAATGCATAACGACGATATCTACTTACGATTTATGTTGAAAGATCAAAGTGATAAATTTCTGTAATTTGCCTAAAAGTTATTTTTTTTTTAAATGATGAAATAAAGTAGCCAAACTAAAACATTTAATGAAAATTAATTATCATCATTGATTAGCGTGGGTGAAGATCATAATCTGTCAACCGATAATTTATTCGGGTATTGATTTGACATTGACAGGTAAACACTACTCAGTGGCCATGCAGGTGTCTAATTGACCGGATTAACTTGTTTGTTTATATAACAGTATTATATATGGACTAATGATTACAAATGACAAGGCCGGTTTTATGAGGTGATATTTTATTGATTTTGATTACACAAATACACAAATATCGGCCGGTATCCGGTTTAAAGGGGTGGCCGGTTTTATAAGGTTACCTGACCGTTTATTTACATACACGCCGGCCGGGACTTGTTATTTTGGCCGGTATGAAGGGAGAACCGGTATTTAGAGGGACCGGTTTAGAGAAGTTTCACTGTAATAGACTACTGACATATAGATACGTAGTTGACTACGTATTGACGACAAACAATATTCCTACGACTTTTGCAATTTGGGAAATCTCAACTACTTGTCTTTAGAGATTTTCGGCGATTAAATATATCATACATTTGTTCTTTGACATCTTAGTAATGTAAATGGACTATAAGTATGACTTTTGAGCAAATTTAAAGGGAAATGACAAATTAGCGTTCAAGGGGAGCAAATGCTTTTTAAATTGGTAAGCGGGTTTTAATATATAGAGGGAAAGTGGAGTCATCTTTTTAGACTTTAGTTACATGTAAATATAACTTATGTAGACTTACCTTCTAATTCTATAGGCTATCAAAAAAAAAACAAAAAAAAAAACTCGGAACTATTTCTACAATTCACTTGGACTACTGATATGCAAACCTAAAAACAAAAACAAAAATATCATAAAATAGTGATTGAAAGAGTCATAACACTTTGAAAGGATAATTCAGACACGTGTTACACGGGGAGCATGTTTGTTTACAAATAATAATGTCACGTGATCGCGCACTGACCTCGCATGCTGCATCGCCCTTACAATTCACTAATACATGTACATAACCATTTTCATGCAAACATGCAACGTGAATGTGATTGGTTATCAAATTATACAAAAATAATGCATGAACCGTTGAAGAAGAAATTATTTCATCAAACAGATTGGATTTTTCATTTCGACACGAATAGGTCGAGTTGACATTCCTGTCATCGGACATAGTATTGAGATAAATGGGATAAAACGGACCGTCAAACAGGTCTAGAGAAGCACATCAGTAGAACCTTAACATAAATAAGTAATACTTACCAAAATTTCTCTAATTGATAACCTATCGAACTGAAATTTCACAAAAATACCGGTAAATAATTTTGTTCATTGTGATGCTGGTTAAATAAATATTCTTACTCCTATTGCTTCATGTAAAAAAAATGTATAGAATTGAATTCGACTACAGTTCAGCATAAAAAAAACGTGAATATGTAAAAGCCAGGTAATATGTTAATTATAAAGTGTGTATAAATTTCCGTAAACGAAGTTACCCGTATACTTCACCAAGAATTACATTTGAGCGCAAAGTTCTGTATATGTGTGATTTGGTTGGTTTATGTAACATTAATTTAGACTGGGATCCTGGCTAATCTTGACCTTACGACGCGCAGCTAGATTGGGCCGGATCCCAGGCTAATGTAATAACGGAATTTTTTGCGTTGCTATTAGATCATTGAGGCCATCTATTTTTATTGCGGGTTCCACATATTTAAATCGGAATTATAGAAAAAATGGAATGTTGTGAGCAGAATCAAAACAGAAATGATGAAAACTGCAACATTTCCAGCAAAATATAAATAGGATGGAGGATCTGTGTATTCACATTATTTGTAAAACTCTCCTTATTCATGTGAAGCGTGTGCTTTACATCGAGGCTTATTCTTTACATCGAGGCTTATTATGCTAATCATCGACGCCACAGTACTTCAACCAATCAGACAATGTTTATTTGGGGCATTCGATCGATTTTAACTCAGATTTTGGAATATTTCAATCGAAATTATAGAAAAATGGAATGTTGTTAGTACATATAAAATAGAAAATGATGAATACTTTTAGCTAAAGATAATTTGGATGGGAGTTCTGTGTATTCTCATTATTTGCACAACTCTCCTTACTGATGCCATATTTTGGAATTTCCGTGACCTAAATGGTTCGCGAAAATTAATATTTTTATATATAGTATAGTAACCATATGTTCTGGTTGGTCTTTGTATATCTTGGATCAGAACACAAGCGTAGTGTGTGTAATATCATCATACCTATACATGTCAGTGTAATTTGTTTTATTTGGTGTGTGTATCTGTTGATATATATTTTTGTCAAAATCCCACTTTATTCATACGTAACTACATTTAACGTATTGATTGTTTTTAATATGTTTATGATATATCCGTCTTTGGTTTTTAATGTTTTATTTGTATAGTTTGAATGTCCCTGTGGTATCTTTAAGCCTCTCTTTGCAGTGATTTTATTTTGAGAAAGAATATATAGTTACAGATTTGTTCTTACATATTATATATTATAAACATCGTAATGGGTGTCTCGAACGGAACACTGATTGTTTATTCATCCAAGAAACTCAAGTTCATTCTCGGTTTAAGGTCTAGTTTGTGCTGTTTATACCTCTGTTTTCTGTGTTGCTTGTAATGTTAAATAACAAAAATACCGAAATCAATACAAAAATCCGAACCGGAAAGTCCTTTATAAAATGACAGACAAATAGTAAACACTTCAAAAATTAAGGTACATAAGTCGACATTGAACATTTCAGGCCAGCTCCACATGTGGCACCATTCTTGTTGCAAATGTTATTACAAACCCGGTAAATTCGAACGGTCACATTCGTCAAAAGGGAACTACATAAGGAAAATATTCGATATCATCTGTAAAACGGATATTCCGTAATGGTCAACTCGTGATGGCGTCCGTAATCAACGAAGAGATGACTTCCACTACACAATTTGATATTTTTGGTTTAATCACTTCCTTGTGATCTATACAAATACACAGATATACAAATTTGAATCGACATAATTAATGTCTTTATTGTTTTTCTTTATTGTTGGTAACATTTAACAAAACACTTATACCTAATTTTAAAATACTATGTAACAACGAAATAAATTTCAGTAAAGTTGTTATTGGTCCATCTTCTAGTGTATAAAGGGAAAATGCTTATGATACAAACAATATTTCAAAAACATCTATATTGCATCGCTTCCATTTTTAGAAAACAAAGGACAAAGACAAAAGAGCGGTTTAATTTAGAATTACGGAGACAGGGAATGATACAATTTAGACTATCAAATAATAATCAAAAGACAGTAGAAATTTACAACTGCAGGATCCGTAAAGTCTGTAGAAAATGTGCCAAAAACAAAACTATATAATCATTAATAAAATGCCCTGGCGTGGTTTAATCAAATGAGCTTTGAAATATTATAAACGTTTTCTTCTCAATATTTTCAGATTCAGGACCAATAAACCTCAGAGTGGTTGCGATATATTCTAACGGAGTAAAACTTAAATGGACTAAAGGGAAAAGTTGTTACGATATACAAGGCATATTAGTTACATTTAGTACGAGCTCAGGACATCAGGAAAACAGGACTATAAGTAAAGACGCTGATTGGTCTGAAATAATTGGGTTGGCTTCCAATACCAATTTTACTATCAAGTTTGTGACAAAATATGCAGAGGACTCAAGTGATCCAGTTTATATTAGTTTTGTTACAGGTTTGTTGAAGAAATAATTGTTTATGATTAATTTGAATGTGTATGCTTGTTCTTTATCACAATCGCCAGGTTTGATGTTAGAAGAATCCTATTTTCGAATCTATGTGAAACATGTAGAACAGATACACCCACCAACCAAAAAAGAAATAAGTATTTCAACTATACCTTAAACGAGGATAAATATTACAAGCATACGCTGTAACCTTAAATGCCATTCTTTTCTGTTCTTAAACGTGTCTGATCTTTTTTATTACCATCACCAAGTTTGTAACTTATGATTAAACTTCTGTTCTTTTGTCTAAGGGAGCTACCATTTGATTTTTATGGGGGGGGCTAGGATGAAAAATTTTGTCCTGCATTTTTTTTAGCTGTAATCTCTGTCCTGCCTTTTTATTTTTCACTCTGTTCGGTCCTGCCTTTTTTTTTTTTTTGGTTTATCCTGACTTTTTTTTACCTAAATTGTCGTCCTGACTTTTTTTTTTTGCAAGTGTCTCATCCTGCCTTTTTTTTTATTCAAAACTCCTGTCCTGCCTATTTTTTTCAAATTTCATCCTAGCCCCCCCATAAAAATCAAATGGTAGCTCCCTAACGGTACTATCCTGTTCCTTTGCATTTTTATTTTGATATTAAGATAAAAGAGGTATTTATTTGTTTCTTGTCATGATTTAAAGTGTTATATATATGCATTGTACATGTCAAAATGCTCTGTAAACACATATTAAGAGTTATCTGGTATATCGTATAAGTCATGAGAATTAATATGATAGCTTTAAATGTTTTGGCTTCACAAAATAGTTGCAAGCTTTCCAATTTAAAATTTTGCAATAAAAACGGTCTGTTATCAAACTGGTATCAATCCGATTGGAATGATCCTTTTCTAGTCTACCAGACCTGTTCACTAATAATTATACTTAACTATAGTATATATAAAAAAAAGAAGATGGGGTATGAATACCAATGAGACAACTTTCTACAAGAGACCATTTGACACAGAAATTAACAACTATAGGTCACCATACGGTCTTCAACAATGAGCAAAGCCCATACCGCATAGTCAGCTATAAAAGGCCCCTAAATGACAACGTAAAACAATTCAAACGAGAAAACTGACGGCCTAATTTATGTACTAAATAAAGAAACACAAATATGTAACACATAAACAAACGACAACCATTGAATTAAATGTCCTGACTTGGGACAGGCATATACATACATACATAGGCGAGGTTAACCATGTTAGCGGGATCCACACACCCTAACCTGGAACATTGGTATAACAGTACAATATAAGTATACGCTTTTTTAAAGTTATTATTAATAATTAAACAAATCAATGAGTTCCTTTCAGTGTTTTGCTTAATTGTTAAACGATTACTCTTACTCTACTCGAATTAAGTTAGAACCTGTATGTATTTATTTAAGGTATACATTAAACAATTGACTAAGGTCATAAAATGTAAACGTATTTGTTAAGATGATGAGATTTTAAGAATATAAATGTTAAAAAAATGATTTAATTGTTTGCCCCTTTTGTGATTGGAGACGGATCACCCCAACTAGATCACCCCAGCTGGAGTTTCCTTGTTCTGCATGCTTTCCTTTGTTCTGTTACTTTTTGGTGTGAATTTTACATGTACAATAAAACTTAGAGTTGTTTATACGGAGAAGACTAACTTTCAAAAGTCTATGCTGGAATTCGAACTCAAGACCTTTAGCATATAAACCCACAAAACAAACACATACACCAGGACGACTGGATACAAACTCTCAGTAATTTAATATATTTAAAGGAAGTAGATAACTCGCCCCCTTTTAAAAAAAGCACCGAGCTCTAGTACTATATAAGAGACAACTGTCTTTAATAAGTGGGGTAAGTTGTGACGAATAAATTCAGTGGTTTTTTTTTAATTTTCCATTGTGGGGCTATGTAGTATTTAGCAACTAATAAAGTATATTATAATCGTTGTGTGACGTTCTAAATTTGGGTTTATGAATTGTAAAAGTTTTTTTCATCTAATCTAGAACAACTGGGATGTAAAAAGGTTATCCCACTTGCACTTGGTGTGTCAGTGTAAGATAACCTCTAACGTCCTCATAGGATAACTATTACAGAGCATTAGGTGTTAAGCACATATCGATGCGTTATTGATGCTCGTTTCATCTCAATATTCCAGGACAAAGTGAACAAAGTTCATATGCTGCAGTAATTGGCGGAACTATCGGCGGAAGTGAGTACCATTACATAAAATAAATTACATAATATAAACAGCGGGTCTTACGACGATCAAGAGGCCGGGAAAGGAGGGGGTTAAGAAAAGATCAGTTTATTTATTGAATGTGCAAAATGCTTGGTTCTATTTTCATATTCAAATAAAAAAACTTTTACTTTGCATATTATAATCAGTTTATTATGGACAAATATGAAATTAACATTAAGACAAATATATAAATTTATACCATAAGTATCAGCCATACAAAGGAGAAAGATTATTCGGGCTTATTCAACCACATCATAGTGTCTGCACCATATCAATTTGCAAATGATAATGGCATAATAATTTTTTTAATGCAGTTTTGTTCATTATAATTTATTTCAGTACTGTTTCTCCTGTTAGTAATAATCATTATAATACTATTATGGAGAACTGGACGACTTTGTGAACCACGTAAACAGCAACAAGACAACGATAAAGCATTTGTATATTCGTCTGGTTTGCCAAACAAACACCAAGTTAATAAATTGACAGAATACAATGTAAGTTTATTATACTGAACATTTCATTTTAATATAATCTTATGCAGTCTGAAGAGTTAAATGGCTATCTGTGACATGGATTTTCTTTATTAAAGGTTAATGACTATGCCATACCTCATAGAATACAAATTGGATACAAGTTATTTTTTACAGATTTTCCACAGTTACTCTTTTTACAAAAAGTTGGAAAATACATATTTTTCAAAGGTAAACAAATCTGTTCAATTCTGTTATATAAGTTAGCTTCACGCATATGTCTATGTAGATGTGTATATACGATAAATACAGGTAAAAATATATTTATGAATATATATTTGTGGTATTTTACAGAACAAAACATATACGAGTGATGATGGAATGGAAGATATTTACTTATATGGGGGAATGAAAATTGATAACCCTTCATGGCTTATACCACATACTAAAATAGTCCTTGAAGAGAAAATAAACAGCGGTAGATTTGCTGATATCTTTAAAGCTAGATATGACACCAAACAGAATGACATGACAACTGTTGTTGCCAAAACATTACAAGGTAACTAACGTAAGAGACTCTCTTCATGCTTAAAGATATGGAGATAGATTTAAAAACCATTGTCTATAAAAGAACCCGACAAAAAGACAATGTTACGAAAAAAAAAGTTAATTGGCGGTCGGCGATTATCTCTAAATATTTCAAACATTTAACCTTAACACCTTTGTTTCTTTCAAAACAATACAAGGATTTCCAAATTAATTTTTTTAAACTATACGATTTAAAGTGATGAAAATTTTTTAAATTAGCGGCACAAAATGTTATATGACACCAAATAGATAGAACCAGAAGAATTCAAATATTCGAATAAAAAATTAAAATACAAGACAAGCGGACATTATTTAAAAAAGAATATAAAATCATTTAAAACTGCACGTCTTTTTCTTTCTTTGAAGCAAACTACAATGACGACACTAATTTGGTAATGATGGCAAAAATTAACTTCTTTGCAACAAAAGTTGGCAAGCATCGAAACATTCTTGGATTCATTGGAGCTGTTACTGACAACACTCATCGTAAGTCGAATTTCAACCAATTTCAATTACTTAAAGTGAATTCCCTTGCTTAAATTTGTTTCTTCTAATCTAGCACTTTATTTAATTTTTTGAAATAATTTCCTCGATAGAAGGATTATAGAACATAAATCTAAACAGCATTTTATGCATTTCGTGTAAAATCGCTTACTATCCAATTCAACAATATTTGTGTAAGTTTTTGTACTTCACAGTTGGACCTTATATGGTATTGGAGTATTGTGAAGAAGGAAATCTAAGAGACTGGCTTTTAAAAAAGAAGGATAAAATAGGAGATGAAATGATAGAACAATTGTTTCAGATTGTGTTCGGGGTAGCAACCGGAATGGAATACTTGGCTTCAAAAAAGGTAGTTAATATAAATTGCAGAGAAAGCTTTAAACAGAAATACTGCGTTGTACTTTAACTGCAGGATAAGAGAGAAAATGCTTGCTTTATATGAAAATCTTGCATTGTCTTGAATGTTATTTGCAGTCTTTAGTGCTTAAGGTAGATCATAAGTAAATCTTTTTTGAGACAGAATTTTCTTATACTTAGCCAGAATGGAGATTTTAATATGCTCTTTTCAAAAATATAATAAAAAGTAGGGGTCACCGTGCTAATTTTCAAGCTATGAGTCGTTGAAAATTGCCTAAATTTGGTTAGATTGTTAATGGAAAAGCACAATTGTGTGCATAAAAAATAATCTATGAGATAGAATTTTGAAATAAATTGTGAAAAGATAGGTTTTGTAATATGTTTTAAGAAAATAAAAAGAAAAACTGGTGTCACCCAACTTGTTTTCTTGCTACAAGTAAAAAGAAAAAAAATCCCTATCTGTCCAGTATAAATTTTTTACTAAAAGAGTTATCTTCCCTTAAATGGCTCATTTGATAAAAATGATTCAAAAAGCAAAATAAAATGATATTTGTTTAATTATTTTGAATTATACAATAAATTGCCAAGTTTTCTTTATATTATTAAACAGTCTAACCATCAAATTGCAAATCTGTCTCCAAATTTGCAGATTTAGGCAAATAACTAGACCGATATTTTTTTTGTGATTGTTCAATCCAAGATGGCGGTATACCATGAATCTACCTTAAAACCAAATCGTATTTATGCAAAACTTTTAAACGTTGAATCGGATAACACCAAAATCAACGCTTATGTGAGGTCGACAATCCCCGGAAGAAACTCTTCAACAGAAATATCAAATTTATTATTTTTTAACTACATCAGCGAAGGCAGTATTGAAATTGTTACGTCAGACGAATGTTTCGTCTATATCAGACTCATATATGGCGATCGAATCAGATCAATATGCAAGCCACATCAAATGTAAAGTTTAAGAGCATTTAAACCAAAAATTTCGAAAGATTATTCCAATATGACTAGGGCAATATATGTCAATGATAATAAAAACCTTAGTATTTTTAGTATTTTTAGAATAAATTAATGCTCTATACGAGTAAAATTACAGAAAATGATCATGACAGCAAAACGGTGCTGACTACTTGGATGGTAATACACTCGGTGTCGAAACACCATCTACCAACGACATGGGCCCAGCGGGTTTTAAAATCATCAAATATACCAGGCTTATAACTTGTACGACGAACGCGCATTGGTAAAAGAGAGTCACATACAAATACAATCCTCTGTGTTCGTTCATTATCAATGTATTGTGACAAGAATTTTTCATAATACTATTATGTTTGAACAGTAATTGTGGGTATTTAGTTAGAAATCACGTTGGTAGGAAATATATATATGGTAACACAAATACTCTCTGTCCAGTTTGGATGGAGGAGAGTTTTCAAATTAGCTCTTAGTTTACTCTATCTTATGAACTGAAGTATGTGTTTCTCCTCTCCATTTTCAAGTATATTGAATTCATAGTTTATTTGAAAAAATTATACTTACGCTTTGGCCAGGAACAGTGGTGTATATATTGAAGCAATATCTTCTTTTTATGCCCCATCTAAGATAGTAGAGGGGTATTATGTTTTCTGGTCTATGCATCCGTCCGTCCGTCCGTCCGTTCGTTCGTCCGTCCGTCTGTCCCGCTTCAGGTTAAAGTTTTTGGTCAAGGTATATTTTGTTGAAGCTGAAGTCCAATCACCTTGAAAGTTAGTACTCATGTTCCCTATGGTATGATCTTTCTAATTGTAATGTAAATTAGATTTTTTACTCAATTTCACGGTACATTGAACATGGAAAATGTGCCAGTAGGGCATCCGTGTACTTTGGACACATTCTTGTTCTTATATGTTTTTGCGTTTTTGCAAGTTTTGTTGACATCCAAGTGCTACTATCGTTTTTTTCTTTCAAATAATTCTCTGTTACATTTAGTAAGCTAAAATAAGTATTGGATACTAAAAGTAAGTTTATTGGAATAACGAGATAGAAAATTACAAGATACTGGATTTAATTAGATGGTCTGTTATCGCATTTTTCATATATATATGTAATATACTCATCCTAGTGCACGAAACCAAATATTGCTTAGTCAAAATATCAAACGTTAATATGTTTTAAACCAGTGCATCGAGTAAGAGGGTTACATCGATCTAACCTAAAAAGGACATAAAAAAAGAAATATTTTCAGAGATCAGACAAAAACACTTCTTACGATTTTCCTAAGGTCTTATCATATATACCTGAATTTAACAGTATTGGTTAAATGCTAGTTAGTATCTAAAATTGTCACACAAACGAGAAAAAAAAAACACTTTACAAAATTACTGAGTCTATCGCACCCGTACCATATGTTGTTGTACGATTTAAAACGATAATGTGTTACCTTAAAAGTAGATAATACAAACAACATTTACTGCCTAAACTTGTATTACATGAGCATCGCATGTCATTTCTAAATAGATTGTTCACCGGAGATTGGCTGCCAGGAACATTTTACTTCCATTTACATTGATACCGAAGATTTCTGGATTTGGGCCTACACCAAATGATGAGACAAAAGATAAAAATGATACAACAAAGGTAAATTTTTCCCAGCTTATAAAAACGACCTTTGCATTGATAATATTTTAATTGAAGGGTGTATTTGTTACTCTTTCAGAACAAAACTTGAAATGCTTTCAACCTCATTATGTTTGTCTAAACATTACCTTTTTCAATGACTTTCTGATTGTCTCATTTTTATGCTCCATTTATGGGCATTATGTTTTCTGGTCTGTGCGTCCGTGATATGATCTTTCTAATATTAATAGGGCATCTGTGTACTTGGGACACTTTCTGGTTTGTTTTTAATTTCATTGCAGCTCAAAACTAACATCTTATGAATCTCACCAACAAACATATTATCACACCTTTAAATATTTTTAATTTTTTTTCCATTATGATACATGCCCAGGTATATGTATAACTAGAACTCCTGCTTTTTAAAATTATACATTAACATCGTATAAGTTGATTAAGTATTTCTTTTGGGTTTATTTCAATACTAAATTCAATACACGATTTTACTTGCGTTAATAATATAAGTCTCGAAAAAATATTGTGTTTCTATGCAATAATCTTTATTCGGAATGTCTCGTTAAACAATATGGAATTCAGTGAAAATGAAGGAACCAGATATATACCACATCATTCACGAAATAGAGCTTTCTTACAAATTGACGAAAGGTACGTATTCATGACGAATCATACGAAAGACCCGTTTGAGGGATCCTTTATTTTGACTTTTGAATTCTTGAACTGTATTAATAATCAACGCTGTCATGGGACTTTGTTTGCGTTTCGCCTCAATGTTTACACTGCATATAACGACATACGTCAAAAGAGAACTTTCAGGCGACATAGGAATTTTGTAACGTACGATGTAAAACCAAATAATAATAAAACCAATGTAAAGGAGACCACTCAAACAAATTTTCTAAACATCGACTTGTCAGAATAAAAAAAAAGCTCTGAATAATTGGTACTCAACCCTCCAAAAATTGAAAAATCGGAAAAAATTACACCCAAAAAGTATGTCGGGGCTACTATAATCATATTATAGTTATTCAAATGTCATATTATAGTTATTCAAATGTGTAGTTATTCATACATGTAAATAATCAAAATAGAACCATAATGAGTTGATCTATAATAAGAATTCATGGGCAGATTTTGGAGTTGGGTGTACCGGATTTGTCTATTCTCGCAGACATATTCCTAGCCTCCTTTTCAGTCAGTAATTGGTTTATTACTAGTTGGAAACAGACTAAAAATAATTTCAAGAATACAAATGCAACGACAATTTTAATTTTTACGGAGGGGGGAGGGTGGGGGTAAAGTTATTTATTCCGTTTTACATTTGATTCCAGCTATCACAAGCGTAGCAATAGTTTCTGCTTAACATTTAAACTCTAATTGAATATAATGAAAACTTTATCACTAAATCATTTTCTTTTCCTTATCCTAGATTTTGTTTTCATATTTTTTTATTCTTTGATGGTGCACGTTGACAATTTGTTAATGGCATATTTAAATGAAATAAAAATAATTGTGAAGTTTGCAAGTTTGACGTTAAATCTAGAGTATCATACTGCAAGAATGTCATTAAAAAGTTAATGGTTTTAACATTTAAAAAAGCATGCCTGAACAATTCCCGCGCATACGTGTGTAATCGTGGTTACATAAGCAACGTTTTAGACTATTTTTCTTTATTTACAGATATTAAATGCATGTTTTATTTTCAATATGTTGATATTTTTAAAAGCTAAATTTGATTAAAAAAAGAATGCAGTTTACTGGATAAAACATGGACTCTGTGTTATTGTGGGAATGCAATACATACTCCCTATACGTTCGTTCGTACCTTTCGTCAATGTGTAAGAAAGTTTTTATAGGAGATTTAAATAAAAACACAAATCCTTTTCCTTCATTGGTATTAAAATAAAAAAAATAACGACGATGAAAATCTTCCGCCTTTAACCTGGATACGTGATAAACTTCCCAAAAATCGAATCGAAGCCAGGTCGACTTGATATTTGGGTAAATATTTTCTGAAGTGTTCTTACTGCCATTCGTTTGTATATGGCATCTGTAATATTGTGAGCAGGTACATTCAAGCAAATGTGTTAATCAGATGTTTATTTATAAAATATCTAATACATACTGCAATAATTCTCATCAAATATTAAAATTTTTACAGTAGTATACATACAATGAAGCTTTATGATACCAAACCGAATACATATTGAATGTGTATGGTCCCGCGAAAACTTTGTGCAGTGCCGGGTAAGGCAGCAAGTCTTCTCAAAGTTATTTACATTATAATGTATGACATTATGATGTCCTATCACATGAGTCACCTACCTTACCAGATACATATCCTCTGCCCAATCTTATGGTTTAAATATATCTAGTGAACCAAATATACAAGCGTGTGTTAACAAATCATATCTTACAGGAAAGAGTACCAGTAAAATGGATGGCACCAGAATGTACCTTGTCTACAGTTAATGCAACCACAAAAAGTGACGTTTGGTCATATGGAATTGTTATGTGGGAAATTCTAAGTCTAGGTAAAACAATGTTTAAAAGTTATTTTTACTTCCTATTAAAATCTAATTCTGACTTTCTGCAAATTGAAAAAAAAAATAATTAAGTCTTGAAAAAAGTCAAGTGAGAAATGATGTTGCTTGTTTATTTCTAAATTAAAACTTTAGATTTGCAGATAACTTTACATGTTTGGTTTTAAAGGAGTACAATTTCTTTTATACTGCAATCAGCTATTTTACTATACAGATAAAGCTATACGTATAAACGTAAGCTTTATACGCCAATGACCTCAACTTACCTGTAAGCCCCGCCTACTTACCGGAACTACTGTATTTCATCAACAACGTCACGTCACAACCATGACAACGTGTAGTAACAATGGTCAAACTTTTATGAATTTAAACTTGTTATGTCTTCAAATTGGTAATTTATATACCATGTTTATTAAATGTTATTAATTATGTTCATTTCCCCTGTTTAATTCATTAAAATGTCTATGTCTTACCACCTGGAATACGGTCATAGGGAAATATCCCAAAATGGTACCCCAAGAGGGAAATTCCAAAAACTTTTTTTTAAGGGGGTTCGCGGGTCTAAATCATTTATATAGGATTTCTCTATATTTTTCTATAAATGAACTTTATCTTATAGTTAATAGAAAAATAAAATAAAAAAGTGGGGTCACCGTTCATTTGCGCTCACAATCTGCCATCGAAAGAAGCATACATTTTGGTAAAGGTGTTTTTTTTTCTGTTGAAGTAATAGGAGAAATAAAGGTAATATCGAAATAAAATAAAGAAATTTATTACAGAAATCGCTAAAATTTTACAATAATTTAGTTTAAGTACAGCTTATATGGAAATTATATTAAAAAAGATAGGTCACCGATGATTTGAAAAAGATATTTCAATTTTAGAGCCAAAAAATGGCATTTTTCCACCAAAGGGAGATAATTTGGAACTTTTTCAATGATGTATACATTTTAAAAGTCATCAGGGGACAACACGAATTGATTGTTTTGAATGATTTTTGTACCATATGATAAAGTAACAACTACAAAAGGAAATAAATAACATTTGTAATGAAAAACAAATGTTTGATTTTTTCCTGAAATTTTTTTACCCTCGAGCCTCCTTAACAATATTTGATACATATTTTTTTTTTTTTAATTTTCTTATCAATTTCAGTATAAAAACAATATACCTATAGTGTCTTGAAATATGAAATTTATTTGTTTTCGGCACGAAACAGGGGAAATGCTCGGTAGAACCTCGCATTTCCCCCGTTTCTAAGCCTCATACAAATAAATTTCATATTTCAAGACACTATACGTATATTGTTTAAATATTATTATTTGATTTGCTTAAACGCGAGATCGTTCACATGGATTATATGTGCTCGATTCAAAGCGGTTGGAAAACAAAATCAAAAATGAAGTTGAAGAGTATTGAATACCAGAAACTCCGGAACAATTTATGTTCATATATATTATAATAAATTTTAATGCATATGTGTCTTCTAAAGTAATCAGTTATATTCGTATACTTTTTTTATATAGCATTGTTTGATTCATACATATTCTAATGTTATCTGTATATTTGTATGGTTTAAGGAACTTTGCTGTTTTTGATGAAGAAACTTAATACAAGATGTGATATTTATATTTATTCAGGCGAAACTCCATATGGAGGAATTTCCAGCCGCAATGTTCCAGACAGAATACAGAATGGACACAGACTTGAACGACCTGAGTATAGCACAGATACGTACGTACACGTTATCATTGTTTTTGTTATTGTCTATATGTTAACTGATGATTCAATCAAGATGAGCATAATACATCTTCAATTTTGTATTAACAAGATTGCTTCAAAACTAAATATTAACTTTCATTAATGATTCAACAAATAAAAAAAAGTATCTTATAAGTAAGTAAGTAAGTAAATTATATATAATAGTGACATGTGTAAATATGTACAAATTAAAAACATATAATGGTAAATATTAATACACCCGGCCCAATGAACCTATAAGTCACCTTAAATGCAATTGAATAATTATAAAACAATTATATCACGTTCTAAGCTTTTGCTGACGTAAGTAATTTTTAAAAATATGTAAACATTAAAATATTTGTTATATGTTTTATATTTCGTAGTAAATACCCCTTTAAAAAAATACTTCCACAAAAGAACATTTTTTGGAACACACATAACCTAAAAACCCTAGTTTAACTTACCATTCAATAACCATTCATAACAATTTCAAATACTCATTATCGTGGATTGGAAAAAATGTATTTTTGTGGACATCTGGTTTCTTGGTTTTAGTCTGAAATTACCACTATCAATAAATGGCGTTTCGATGGTCTGTTTTCTCACATATATGTACATAAGGTTTAGTCGTATGTTTTGTTTTACATACGGTATAGTCAAATGTTAAGCATCGGAGTAATCTTTTGCATATCAGTCACCTCAATTTCTGTTCTTCAAAATATGAGTGTTTGTCTCAATTAGAAACAAATAACATTATTCTTACTCTTTTAGGCACTACAAAATAATGAAAAAATGTTGGAGTTTTAAACCAGAAGATCGTCCAGCATTCAAAACCATTGTAAAGGAATTCGACAGCACATTTCGGACAACCCCATCTGATGCTTATTATTATGAAATGCAGAAATGAAAAACGATTTTTTAGGGTAGACACACAAACACCTTCCTTCGTAAATGTTATAGAAATGTCTTTTTATGTTTTTGTCTAAACCATTAATAAATGTTTTCAGTTGTAACGGAGAACACATTAGAAATTGTCTTGATTGTTATTTTATTTAATGTCACTCGCTGATTTTTATGCTTTGTTTTTCTACAATTTGTGTAAGCGTAGCAATTTCTGTAGTTTTGCTTTGCTTAAATTAAAGAACTTTGGTTGATAACTTTTTGTTGCTTTTTGACAAATACGTAAGTCCTGAACAAAATGTATAAAACAAATTTCCCAGTGCACTGAACAATCCATGGATCTTGATATTGATATCCCTCCGGAATCTTGATATCTATATCTTTAACGGAAAACTTAATATCAATATTTATGATAAAAAGATAATTTATTACCATCTTATCTATTTTTAGAAAATGACGTTCCATTTTTACCTTCTTTTCGATTCTATGTATCTCAACTTTTTCGATTCGCTTGTGTACGTATTTGCTTTTAACAAAATCAATCTCTGTAATACTGAAAAATTATAACACCAGGAATTTTGATATCACAAACTAGTCAAAACATTTACTAAATAACTCCCTTGATACAAGGACATCCTTCGTAAATTTAAATCAACATGCAGACGTTTTAAACGTTTAGATATTTCACATCCAGTCTTTTATGGTAATACTCTTTACAAAGTACAAACATGTCGGCATTTACCTCAAAAGGTAACTTAACCTTTAAACAGAGTAATTTAGAAGGGATAAAGTTACGATACTGTTGTTATGTCGGGACTGATGCTCTATTTTGGAATAAATATCTCTACTGGATTTACCCTTCCGGAACGTTCATTCAAGTCATTTTAATGTCAAGGATGTATGAACATCTAAATGCCTGATCACCTATTTCACCAAATAGGAGCTAAATAGAAAAGCTCAATTTATCTAATGTCAGCTTTATTTTAAGGAGTTTGAACATAAGTTTCTTTAAAAAAACACCGGGAAATTAAAAAAAAAAACACCAAATGATTGATACTAAATCACGTCAACACCAGAGTACAGAATATTGCGATGAGTATACTCGTAGTCCACATGTAGCCGTATTGACCACGTACTAGAAATTCAATTCATTAAAGAAAACATCACAGCTTTGCTGCAAAAATGGCATCTTTCTATAAATACGTTGTCTCACTATATAACAGAAAAAGTGCAAAATTATTAATGCAACAGTTCTTAATTAACACATGTTGAAAAAAGAAAATACACATTTGACATTAATATACAAATAAATTCAAATTTGGCACAATAATGTCTTTAAACCTCCTATCGAAGGCGTGTTAGAATTGAAATTAGTATTTACAAAATAATAACATAAAAAATAAAGGCAAAAGTAGTAAAACGCTGTTGGAAATTCATAAATCGATTGATAAAAAACATATCCGGGTTACAAATAGTAAACAATAAAAACATAAAGGAAAATGTAATTAAGTATTGGGATATACTTTTTTCATTGGGTTGTCTCTTTAACATATTAAGTATTTCCATAGAGAGTTCTATAAATTTAAAACACCATATGCACAAGCAACGTAATGTTAATTTGAATCAGCCTCAAACTGAGTACTTAACCGATACGAAACACTCAGTGATCCACATACATTCTCGACCAACAGACGAGTATTTATAACAAATGATAAAATTTTAAAATCTAAATTAAATTAGTCTTTACATATTACATACACTTAAAGAAATATAAAATCAAAACGAATCCTCAAACTATAAGAAATAAATATATATATATAAAAAAAAACAAAAAAACCTAGTTACATCATGTAACAAAGTAATCATCTATTCTTTTAGTCTAGTAATGTAAAGCAAAACAACACATTATCACATTTTCAAAGTTACAGAATGCAAGCTTAAAATCCAATTTGCTGTTCTTATGACCAAATTTGGTTAAACAATGTAGAAAAGCAATATCCCTTGCACTAAACAATGTACATATATACATGTATGGTTTAATAATACAAAAACTGGAAAATGAAACATGCTAATCTTTATGATTTATTTACGTTTTTTTATATGACAGGATATGTTAAAGCTTACTAAACGGATTGAGTTTTTATCTTCATTGAAAGTCGTACAATAACCTGTAAAAAGTAAAATCACAAAAATACTGAACTTAGAGGAAGATCAATTTGGAAAGTCCATAATCACATGGCAAAATCAAATAACAAAACGCATCAAAAACGAATGCACAAAGACTGTCATATTCCTGACTTGGTACAGGCATTTTCAAATGTAGAAAATGGTGGATTAAACCTGGTTCTATAGCGCTAACCCTCTCACTTAAATGACAGTCTCATCAAATTCCGATATTTTTACATTGATGCGTTAAATTAACAGACACAATAAATATAATAGTCAAAATATGGGTACATCAGTCATCATCGTTTAACAATTTTAAAAGGATCAATTTAACAGAACACAAAAACATCTACTATCTACGAACACATTTATTGATTTGAGTGTCTGACGTCAGAAAATTTTATACGTCACATAAATTTGTCATTCAATGTACGTACAAACAATTTTAAAATTTTCATGGGAATGTTAGCATACAGGGTTAAAAAATCAAAAGTATGTAAGAATAAATTTAAGAAATAGACCGAGATTTAAACTAGTCCAAAAGTTATATATAGAATTTATAAGAATCCAAAAATAGTTAATAAAATATCACATCCTTGTATTTCTGTCTCTGGTGGGTCGATGTCTGATTGTCAAAAAATACCACATCTCGCTTTTCTAACAATATTTCGGTCAATACTTAAAAGATATGGTTAAATAATTATAATAATATCAATTTGGCATGTCTATTAAATTCATCAGTCTATAACTATCCACTCATTGATTAAAATTGTTAAAATGTTGATGCCGCGTACTGTTTTAGGGAACTAAGTTACTTATCATAGTTCTAATCATTATTTATTCTTTCAATTAAGCAATTTTCGATGGTTGCAATAGATGAGTGTCTTGGTTTTGTTTCAATTAAAGAAAATGATGGTTTTACATAGTTATTGATGACCATTTTGGCCCTTACTTAGTTTTATGAATTAGCTCTAAACAGATCTACTGGGCTAGCGTTTCGTTCTGTCCATGCAATCGATAGGTCACTTGTGTCTTTTCTATACTGTATTGGAACGCCTGTTGAGCATGGTGGACTGTTTTCGTTATGTATACCTGTCTTTGCGAATATACTATGATCACTTTGATTATTGTTTCGTCGCTGTATCCTGTTGAGTAAATACCCAATAATTTAGAAAAAAAGATGAAGCAAATATCCCTGAATAAAGTTGTTATTCAAAACATACTTAAATATATTCATAATAAATAACCCTTCTTTCTTACATATATCCATTTGATTTCATGACAGAATAAATAAGCTATTTAAAAGTTTCAGGTAAACTTCATATTTCTAAGCATAAGATATATACAGTTAATGCAGTTATGTTAAATCTGTCATTGTATTATCAAGAATGGTCAGATAGAGCTTCAATTAATATGAAAATGTATAAACATATTTTTGTTCATCTTATTTCAAATTTATGAAGGTAAATAGCTGTTATTTAAGGTCAACACTTACCGTTCTTTAGACTTCTTATATTTCATCCAGACAAGCACTGACACAATTGTCAAAAACACAACTAATGCTATGATAACAGCTATGATAGCCGTCGGAGGAGTACTTGACTTCGTGTCTAGAACAAAATAAATAAAATATAATAGAATATTCAGATTGGAATTGGGAATGTGTCAAAGAGACAATAACCAGACGAAAAAGAAGAGAACAACCGTTAGCTACCAATGGGTCTTCAAATACAGCGAGAAAATCCCGCACCCTGAGGCGTTCGTCATCTGGTCCCTTAACAAAAAAGTATAGCTGAGTGTATTTTTTTTTTTGTAAATTTCATTTCAATTAATAACTTTAATTTAATAAAGGAATGTATAAAATAAGGAAAAAGAACCTTAAACTCAAGAATGCAATAAAGACAAATGCATCTGACGCTATTCAGGATCTATGACCCGTCTTCAACCTTATTATAACAATAAAGTTCATTAACGCTTACTTTTTTATCACTTATTGACAAAAAAATCAATTAGAAATAAGAATAAATTAAGCACTAGTACCCCAAAAGCCTATCCGAATTACAGAACACTTAAATATTCATCTGTATTTATGTACACGACATTTTTTCAGTACTGTGTGTGCATTTTGACAAGTGTAAAACATTTGAATAAAAATTTTATCATTAGGCGAAAGAAAACGTCTCTTATCTCACCTCTGCCATAAAAATTGAAATAAATAGATATATGTATGGAAAAAAAAACACAACTGTTTGTTTTCTAATACATGTAGAAATGTTTGATGGTCGTCTGTGTCGTGCCAAATGAGCCATTAAACGTCTAGAAATAATTATAAGCCTTAAGTTTATGTAAATCAATCATACCAGTATCTTAGATCTCACGTGCAAAAGCAAATTGTGTGATGTTGTTAATATTATGTACGTATATACTAATTTGGATATGTATTAGGAGTCAAACTTGTATTTGATAAAATGTTAATATCATGAAACAATGAAAATGTGACTTCCCATGTACTTCACTTTGCACAAATGTGTCATCAATGCAGCAAAATATTGTAATTCGTTTTCCCTTTTATCTTTTGTGTTAAATGGGAAGAAGAAATTTGAAGATTGGTGAATGGGGATGAATTAACGCTAGCAGTAATATTTTCCATAAATTAAAAACACAGTTGGATTAAAAAAAATAATTATAAAAACGTATTACTATAGTCTGTCGTTAAGGTCTACAATTGCTTGAAAAGTTTCTCGAAAAACAGATTAAAAAGCAAAAAGTGATATGAGGGGCAAAGGAATGACAGATAATTTGTCTCTTTTTTCATATGAGATTACAATTACACGTGATTTTATTTGTTTTTATCCCCAAAATAAATATTTACATGACAATTATAAATAATTAATTGATGAATTGGCAAGAACATTACTTACCTTTATTTTCAGGAGTATCAGTATCTGGAGGACATGTTTTCTATGAAAATACAAAACCTCAAAATTAAAGGAAAATGTAGAAAAAAATCAAAATATACAACTTGATAAGAAGGGTTAATCTTCGACACATGTTTGTTTTTAGTAATCACAGGATTAATTTGCTTATAGTCTTTTAAATGTGTATTTCATCTTTTTTTCATTCGAAAGATCAATATAATATTTTGATATATTGCAAGTATCTCAACTCAATGCGTCGTTATAAGAAATATTTTTACCTGATTTTAGCCAGTTTATGTACATTTCCTAATCAATGCTCATTATATTAATGTTTAAGAAGTTGATCTGTTTAAGCTACTTACTACTTGAACACAAGTCAATGTCGACACATTGCAACTCAAACAGTCTTCTGGAAATAGTATAACGGTGACCGAGTCGCCGTAATTTATTTGATCATATGACAGATATATATCATATCCTTCTGCATCGTTGCTTGTCGATCGCCGTTTCCTTGATGACTCAGGGAATTCGCAGGAAATCATATTGTCAAATGAAAAAACAGCTGTTTTGATATGTGTACTCCCAGAAATGTGTTTCCCATCTTCAGCAATCTTTAAATGTGAAGTAATATAACTCGGTTAATGGAATTCAATATATAATGATTAATAGAGATTCTACCACTGCATCAAGTGTGATACATTATGTATCCAGTCGAGACAGTTGAATTTTCAAGTTTAACTGTCCAGACTGGATAAATATCGTATTGCACGAGATTTGGTGGTGGAATCTGTTCTAATGATTTTAAGACGACATGCAGAGTTATATACTTTCAGAACTAAAGGTTTTTCTTTTGTAGAATCAACCCGGACGATATCAAGTTTCAAACATAACAATCACAGTGGCGATCTTCATAATCTTTCTTAATTGTTATTATTCTGTTTGCATGTCCATTATGCATATGTCATTTATTCCTCATACAAATTCCAACAAATTTATGAAAATACAACTTCTAATATTTGCTTGTGCTGGAATTCAAATTATAAATATGTTTTGCAGAAGTTGAAATATGGGTCTCTTTTACTTTCAAATATAAAGCAGGGAATACCAACCGAAAATTAAAAACCATAAGTTGACGAAAAATTGTGAACTAATCATAAATACAAAAAACGCGGAAAAAGAAATAAAGACCACAACGTTTCAGAACAAAATTAAGCACTATCGAAACATTAGTTTCTGCTCCGCCGGTATCTATATTTAAATATATTCATATAGACGGTCATGTCTTTTTTTTTATTAAGAACAAAAAATACCAAACTCCGAGGACATTTTTAAACTGAAAGTCCCTAAGCAAATGACAATATCAAAGCCTCAAACACATCAAACGAATGGATAACAACTTGCATATTCCTGACCTGTTACAAGCATTTTCTAATGTTGGTAATGGTGGAATAAACCTGGTTTTATTGCTAGCTAAAACTCGCACTTATATGACATTCACATAAGATAAACTCATCATAGATTCCTTTATATTTCAAGTACGATGTGTGAACAAACCAAAAACATAAAAAATAAAAAAATAAAAATAAACATAGTTAAACAGCAGTCAAATTGTGTTGTAATCCTAATCATTATAATATCAAACAAATATGTCAACAAATAAAAAAAAAGCATTAAGACTAGCACATTAGCAAAGACGAAATCAAAATACAAAAATTTACCACAACACAATAACACAATGACAGGATGTGCGAGTAACAAGCAGCGTGAAATGGACAACACCAATACAGACCAAACAGTAAATTTAATACTTTACAAAGAGTGCTATAAAACATTACAAGAATAAAACCACTCGATGAACCAGATTTCATAAGATAACAATCCACAAAAGGATATTCTAGCCCGGGAACATTATTCTGATTCCGAGTCGACCAATATATGACCTCACTTCAAAATGGCACATGAGCAGTAATAGATAACAGTTTTCAAATTTTAAGTTTCACCTACCTTAGGATGCAACTGACGACCTTTGGCTTGAACCGCGTGCTAATGATACCACAAGACTACCGGTGCATTTATTGAAAATCGAAGATATAAATGAAAAGTAAGGACGGGGCAGCGTTCAACATCCTTTAAATTCCATTTTTGTTCTGGTTGTGGTGTTGTAGAGAGACAATCAAAGAAATTTCTCTAACTGAACAATTGTTCTCTTTTGCGTTCGGTAAAAACAATTTAAAAAGTTACATATATAAAAAGAGTGATTGGACAATTAAACCGCAGAATTCAAAACGTTGTGCCAAATCTGGTGTAGACCATTAATGTCTTGGTCAAGAACAATCTTAGTGTTTTACGAATGATTATAACATTTTACACGTCCACACACATAGGGAACCGGAAAACCAGTCGACAAGACGCGTGTTTCGTCTACATGAGATAATGCAATTGTTGCAGGTACAATACATAAATATATTTCTATAATAGAAAGTATATTATCACGAAATATTAAACTTACAGTAAAATGTTGAAATTTGCAATATACATCAGGTGTATGAAACACTCCAAAAATGTTTGTCTTTTTGCATGCTCTTGACTTAGTTCGACATAATCCCTCGTCGGGTACAGTTATCTCTCGTGGTGGTTCAGAAATTGAGGTCGAACAATCAGATCCAATATAACCATCATAACAAACGCATTCAGCTGTAATATACATTGTTATACACATCAATTACTCAAATTCATAAAATTTCACATGATATATAATTATACAGGTAGTCCTAAAATGTTTTGCTTCAGAATTTAAGGTTGTTAAATCGGACCCAAAATTCGAAATCAACCATCATCATACTTTATACCGTTAAAGTAAAACACATAATAATAATCGAGACAATTTTCAAATAAACAAAATTTCTCATAATGACCAATTAAACCGGTTTTTTTTCTACTGTGCAAGTAACTAAAAATGTTATTTAAAGGAAGTTATGTAGATTAGAACATATTGAATCAGAATCATAAAAGAAACACTTGAGAGATCAAAAATGAATATGAGAGACAACAGTAATTTACCACTGTTTTTAATTAAGCCGACATTAATTTACAGATTTCAAAAAAGATAGACATATGATACCAAATGGTTAATCGATCTTGTTAGTCGAAAAACAAACTGACAATGCCATGGCAAAACCAAAAAACGATCAAAAGACAAATATCATAACACAAAACACAACATAAAAAACTAACGAAAGAGCAACAATAACCCCACTAATCTCGTAAATCAATTAAGAAGAACCAAATCATATAAACAAACAGAACATGTGAAAAAAAACAGGAGCGAAAGATACCAGAGAGACAGTCAAATAGCATAAATTAATAAAGGAGCGAGACAGGGTTTATCGGTATGGTAAGCCTCCCTGTTAAACATGCATAATCCGCCTTACAAAATCAACATTTTGTGGTGAACACATGTTGCACGTAAGTTGAATTGATCAACCAAGCTAGTTATCTAATTTGGAATATAATAACCAAGAAAAGAAAAACAGTGAACACAATGAAATGATAGTCATTTAAGCGGTGTAAGGTATTCCGTTTAGTATGCATTACCGCCAGACGTGCTATGCTGTAATCAAAATGGGACAATTTCGTTCATAGACCACGACTTGTTGTACAATATATCGTGTGAGTCTGTGTGACCAACTTGCATTGTAAGGTACATAATTGTAGAACCGTATAGGACAAATAGGACAAATAAGAGTCTGTGTGAACAACTTGCATTGTAAGGTACATAATTGTACCAAGAGAATGGATGATGGGTGACGTATCAGACAAATGTGATAACTTGTAGGGTACATATTTGTACGAGGAGGACAAGTTGTTCATGACCCAGGACAAATTTGTTATAATTTGTACCAGTATTAAATATCTTGAGGAGTATAGTTTATAGATAGTTTATCGAAGACCGCAAAGAGCAGTTGTATATATTTAAGTTCATTGACGTTAATTTGTGAATAAAGTTTACTAGTTATATATTTTGTAGAACATTTTGGATCCAGTATCAAACTGGTAACGAACTCATTTTATAATAGAAACAGACACGCTTACCCTGTGTACACGTTGTACATACATTATTAAATATTGAGCAACACGAACTAAGCCAAATCTGGTTATAAAGGTGAAAATAAGCTTTGGATTCCTTAAATTATTAAATGTACATCTTACATCATAATTCAAATCATCAACGCAAAATCTTCAAAATTCTAAAGATCTAGTTCTAAATCTTACATCACCATATTAACAATTTCTTAAATATCTTGATTCAATTGTTCTGCACAGACAGAATCCATGCTCAGCTGAACATCGTCAATATTGTTCTCATATAACAGCTCTTTTGTATAATTATTAAAGAACCTTTGTGAGCGACTCAAATACCCAACGTCCCAACGTTGACACTGGATAAACAAAATCTCACCAGATTCATAGACTCATAAATCTACAAAAATCAACTGGTGAAAATTTTCTTGTGGATATGCAAATCATGTTGCGTGGTTTCCGAGAAGTTGCGATGACAAACTGTTGCAGTAGTATAATTAAGCCAAAAATTGTAAGTTCAAAGGGGCATAACTCCTAGAAAAAAATTTCCACCTTAAATTCCTCTCAATATGCATATCTTATTATCTACAATTTTTCTGAAGTGTTATGTAACAATGAGCTGATCCCTCAATAAATACGGCAGATGATAATACACAACTAATACATGTCCAGGGGCGGATCCAGGATTTTTGAAAGGGGGCGAAATTTTCAAAACTCGCCGAGAGAGCGATGCGAAAAAATTTTGAAACCTTTTTGTAGGTTAAAAAACCTTAAATAAGTGTAAAATGCACGTTTTCAAGCGGCGGTTCCTGACGTGGGACTTGTATATTTTATTGTTGCTGTAAAGTGTTAGGGTTGGACTTTTTTATGCTGTAGTCTCTCTATTAATTGTCTATCATATAATTATAGTATGGATCCAAAGCCATGTACTGATATATTTGATGTGGGACTTGTCGGTAAAAATAGACACGGAAAATCTTCGTTTGTTGTATGTTAAGTTAGAATAATCTCACAGATTTCTTGTTGTAAACAAGATATACGCCGGGCTATTCGATGAAATTAATAATACGACCGACACGATTTAATAAAGACAAACAAGCAATTGATATCCAATTGTTTGTTGATATGTTTCACCGAACAAAAATAAGGGAAGTGAGGGGTTCCAAATCAACCAAAGGCGTATACGAATGAGACAAAAAAATATAAATGAAGGTCGACAAATGGAGACATAAAAGTCACACCCAGCAGGCAGGTTGCGGCATTCTTGTCTTGAAATAAGTATAATAAACTATTCAATATATCAATTCGGCGAAACAGACAGTTACATTCCGGTCAGACATGCAAACCCCTGCTCCCCCTCCCCCCCCAAAAAAAAATACGCCCGTTTCAAGTTTAATCATCATGTTCATTTAATGCTACAGACTGATTCTGTTGGTTATTTTCGTTTCTAATAGCAAAAAGTTGACAAGATTATTTTTTTCAATCCAGATACGGCCAGAATTCTAATTTAAGGCAAAAATCAGAGTCAGATTTTTTTCTCTCTCAAATATCTCAGACTGCCTCCTCAAATCAAATGGTTCGTATCTTAGACTCCAGAGCTTATCGGACTGACTGGGGATCATTATTCAGTGATGTTATTTTAAAATAGGCTGGAGAGTTTAGGGTTAAACATGTTTTCGTAGGTGAATTTTATTGCTGAGGACCTTTTTTCATGAGAGTGTAATAGAGAATTACTTTCTATTTAGCGGAATTGTGAAATAGAAGTCAATACGTTCTTGTCCAATTCTGTGTCGCTTTGAAGGTGTCATGATTGTCGTCCTTAGCCTTATTAATGTGTTACTGTAATTTGAATTTCAAAATGACTGAGTGACGTTTAAACTTTTTACGGCGAACTGGTCAACTCCAACATAGCGAATTTTATGACTTTGACATAACCAGCAAATACCAGCAAAAAATATCATTATAAGTTAAGAATTGTCGCATAAAAAAATACACGGGAATTGGCAAAGTTCACCAGGGAGTATAGAAAGACCCTGAGTTCACGAAGTCTAGTCTGATTAATCATTTTACAAAAAAAAACAAAAAAGGTCCAAGCAAAGGGGGGCGTACGCCCTCTACGCCCCCTCTGGATCCGCCACTGATGTCGGGTGAAATTTAGTTTTCCATTAGACTTATCCGTATTATAAACAATTCATTGTTGAATTCATTTGCTGTAATTCAACTTAGTTCGTAACCTAATCACAATATTTTTTTTTATTTCTTAAAATTTAATTTACTTACTTTTATTACAATGACCATGATTACTACAGTTAGAAGGACATAATAGATTTTGTATCATTTGTAGAACTGAAATTCCATCAATTCCAGAGCTACTCGTAAAGAGAGATTCGTTCCTGTTTATTTCATATTTACAAGCATCCTCCATTAACCAGATTGTATACCGAAGGAATTCTGTACTGCCTGCTATCTAAAATATATAATAAATTAAAAAAAAAAATACTTAAATAACGAATGTGCAAAATATTTCGAAAAATCCATCAAACACATGTATATTGTTTTCTATTCAAAAGCATATGAGTGATCTTTTCAAATTGAGGAATCTTTATATTCAGGTTGAAGACTATTCTTACATAACATCAATATGATTGAACTTCCATTTGATAATTTACATTATCTATTTAATTTGTTAAAGGCATATGGTGTTTCCTATTTTACTGTGTCTTTTCCTAAATACATAAAATAAATATCAGCAAACAGTCTGTATAAAAAAAGAAAATAATCTTGACAGAACAGAGGTGCATTATCATTGAAAAATTTTTACTTGAAAATTTGATTCCGATTTTCCACAATTTTTCACTCACGGTTACAATAAAAACGTCAAAAATAACATCCATGCTGTTCACATTGATCAAACGCGACATGATGATACATAGTTGGTGTATGTTGAATCGATGCTTTCCGTGTTAAAATGTGACACTTACAAATATTCAGAGACAAAAGTTATTGTCGAAGCAACTTATGTAATTGCGAATGCTAAAGCTACCATTTAGTTCCAAGAAATCAAATAACACCAAGTTCCTAACATGCATATTACGCATTAAGTTCTCAAAGAGATTAAACTGGGAAAAACTGTTACTTTATCATCATGATCAAAATAATGGTGATAAATGGTGAAATATAGAGAAATCATAGAATTAATTTATGAAACAACTGAATTGATTCATACCTTAACATCTATTACACATGATTCTATGTAATCTGATAAAACTAAATGGCCATACATTTGACATAAGGCAAGAGCAGGCATCTCTGAAAGTCCATTGGTACATGCTTGTCTTGCTGATTCTTCTGACCATCCATTTCTCCATACAGGATCCTAAATATGATATGTTCTTCTGAATGTTTATCAACAAATCAAACATATGAAACGGAGAAAAATATATTCGAAACCAGGTTGTCAAATCTTCTTTTTTTGTTTGTTATTGTTGAATGAAATGACAATTATAAGTGGTTCCCTTTCACCTGACATAATCACAAACTTTTACATGTACACTTCTTAAATGTGTAAATCAATAGACCATATATATATATGAGGGGGGTCAAAAACCAAAGATACCACAGGGACAGTCAAACTCATAAATCGGAAATAAATTGATAACGCCATGGCTTAAAATGAAAAGAACAAACAGACAAACAGTAGTACACATGACACACCATAGAAAACTAAAGAATATACAACACGAACCCAACCAAAACTATGAGCTATCTCCGGTGCTCCGGACGGGAAAGCAGGGTAAGCGACATATAGTTTCATAATTCCAGTAAGTTGTCTAGTAATTTGAAAAGTTCAATGAGATGAGTTGAGAAATGAGACTTCTCAAATGTGTAAATCAATAGACCATATATATATGAGGGGGGGATCAAAGATACCACAGGGACAGTCAAACTCATAAATCGAAAATAAATTGACAACGCCATGGCTTAAAATGAAAAGGACAAACAGACAAACAGTAGTACACAGGACAAACCATAGAAAACTAAAGAATATACAACACGAACCCCACCAAAAACTAGGGGTGATCTCAGGTGCTCCGGAAGGGAAAGCAGGGTAAGCGACATATAATTTCATAATTCCAGTAAGTTGTCTAGTAATTTGAAAAGTTCAATGAGATGAGATGAGAAATGAGATTTGCCAGTAGTATAATAACTGAACACCAAATTAAATTGTATTGACCTTCCATTATTGGACAATGGTGCCTCGTAAATTGACATAATCCCTAAATAATGATTGTAAACTAAGCAAAAGTTTCATAGTCAATAGACCATGCTTTAAGTGTCAGGGCCATTAATCGCCCAGGAAATGAGGTGTGCAAAAAGTGATGCAACTGCATACCAAATATAATGTTGGAGTGATAGCGAAGTGTAAGTAATTATATTATGTGATCGCTTAACAAACATTGTAAGAGGAAAGTTTATTTGCGTAAGTTGATAGAGCAACAAATTGACAATAACATTATTTAAGTGTTTCAGTGTGTGTGTCGAAATGTGAAGAAGATGTTTTTTTACAAAAGACAACTCTTTCAGTCGATCTATTTTAGTGATACAACAAATTATGGTCTAGCAAAAAATCCATGAATCATCTTCTTCTTTTTTTTTTTGGTATTCTGTAAGACACTACGGAGAGAACCAATGATATAGTTCTACTGGCTGTTGCTCTTGTTCGATTCTTATCAATATGCATCCCTAATATTTGGTATTAAGCCTCAGGGAATGTGTAGTTAAATCAACAACAAATTTAATATTAATGCATCCAAATATCATAAATTTAAATCATATAGCTATCGAAAGCATGTGATCTGTTCATTTTGTTTTGTTCCAGTGGTAAACTATTTGTATATTACTCATCATGATTACCAGGATCAAATTTTGTATTTACTTTTTTTCTACTCCCGTCAAATCAATATCAGAGGTCACGGACGTCCAATTTCTTTATTTTTCAAGATGTTAGCACATACATGTCTACTGTATTCAGAATAACAAAAAACAATATGTAAAATCAAAGTAAGTTTTAACAACATAAAAAGCGACATATAATTTCATAATTCCAGTAAGTTGTCTAGTAATTCTAATATTCAATATTACATTTACTTACTGGTGGTAAATAATCTGGATTGTAATTTGCATCATATGTCAGTGTTTTTTCTTCCAGTATATCATCACTATCTAAACCATTGCTTTTTAAAATTTTTGTATCATGAGGTTCCATATCTGAAGTATCTCTTTTTCGCCTGGTTGTATGACATTCTTGATATAACCTCTCTGCTAGTGGTGTACGCGTGGTTTTACATTGTATCATTGGCGCTGTTTGATTGCAATGCACACTTGTAAATTCTGAAATATCATCATTATGACCTGCTTCACTGGCGCATATACAATATTCTTTTAAAAACAAATCTTCTCGAGAAAAATTTGGAAATGGTGAAAATAATTCCTCTTCAGAATTCTGATCGACTCTGAAAGCATTAAATAAGTTGGTTATAAACATTTGAAAAGTTCAATGAGTTAGTAATTTAGACGTCACAAATCAAAAGCTAAATATACTGCACTTACATAGATATCTGCTATTTTTCAAAAATAAAATAAGATTACAATATAAATGAAGATTTTTATCAAACCAATTATTCGTTAATAATTTCATTTGATATCATATGAAGTGTGATTGATTTGTGAATTCAAACAATATTGAACTAAAACCCCTTGCTCCCCTACACTACACTTCCTCAATCCCTGTTTCACTTCATTACTCCATTACTTTACTCCAACACCCATCTTCCTCACTCCTTTCCAACACTTCACTCTACTCCACTCAATGTGTTAGTACATATATATGAGAAAATGTGGTAGGAGTGCCAATGAGACAACTCTCCATCAACGTTACAATTTATAAAAGAAAACCATTATAAGTCAAAATACGATCTTCATCACGGAGCATTGGCTCACACCGAACAGAAAGCTATAAAGAACCCCAGAAATGAATAGTGTAAAACCATTCAAACAGGGAAACCAAAGATCTATCTACATTCAATGTTGCCTTCGTCTTTCTTATTATACAACGTTAGGGTGTATTAAGTGTACGAACATGAGTGATTATGTGATATTGTTAAAATAATAAAAAGACAAAATAAATATTAAGTAATGCACCATCAGATACTACAAAAAAAAGACAAAACGATAAACAATAAAGTATTGATATGAAAACCATATAGGATTCCACATATGAATATTTAAAACTTGCAAAACTGTAAATGAAGAAATTTTATATAAAGCTAAGTGACAATATATTAGGTTAAGTTATTTTCTTTGTCATATTTTTTGGTTTCGTCAGGTTTATTTTTTTTTATTAATTACTTTATTAAACAAGAATGTGTCCAAAGTACACGGATGCCCCACTCGCATTATCATTTTCCATGTTCAATGGACCGTGAAATTGGGTAAAAAATCTAATTTGGCCTTAAAAGTAAAAAGATCAACCAATAGGGAACATGTGTACTAAGTTTCAAGTTGATTGGACTTTAACTTCATCAAAAACTACCTTGACCAAAAACTTTAACCTGAAACTCACACTTTTAATTTGTATGTTCAATGGACCATGAAAATGGGATCAAAAGTTTAATTTTGTTTTAAAATAAGAAAGATCATATCATAAGGAACATGTGTACTAAGTTTCAAGTTGATTGGACTTCAGCTTCATCAAAAACTACCTTGACCAAAAACTTTAACCTGAAGTGGGACGAACGGACGGACGGACGGACGGACGAACGGACAGACAGACGAACGTACAGACGGAAGGACGCACAGGCCAGAAAACATAATGCCCCTCTACTATCGTAGGTGGGGCATAAAAATGCATCATTTCTTAGATCCGTATTATAAGTTCATCATAAATACCTGGATTTTTATGCCCCACCTACGATAGTAGAGGGGCATTATGTTTTCTGGTCTGTGCGTCCGTTCGTTCGTTCGTCTGTTCGTTCGTCCGTTCGTTCGTTCGTCCGTCTGTCCCGCTTCAGGTTAAAGTTTTTGGTCGAGGTAGTTTTTGATGAAGTTGAAGTCCAATCGACTTCAAACTTGGTACACATGTTCCCTATGATATGATCTTTCTAATTTTAATACCAAATTAGAGATTTTACCCCAATTTCACGGTCCACTGAACATAGAAAATGATAGTGCGAGTAGGGCATTCGTGTACTGAGGACACATTCTTGTTTTTATTAACGCCAGACGCGCGTTTCGTCTACAAAAAAAACTATTATGTGACGTTTAATTTTGATCGCTGTTATTGTTCTTTGTTTGTTTTTTTAAGCTTTGTATCAATATTTTGAGTGAAGCTTTTCATTTCTGTCATGTTTGTTTTTTTTAATTCATGTCGGTTGCTTTCTCGTTCCAATTATTTTGGTTTCAAATTTTGTTAAAGAAAGGCGAAAGATACCAGAGAGACATTCAAACTCATAAGTCTAAAACAAAAAGTTCAACAGACAAATAATAGAACACAAATCACTACATGAAAAACACTGAGCTAAATAAACCCCACCAAAAAATTGGGATGATCTCATGAGCTCAGAGAGGGTAAGCATATCCTGCTGCACATGTGGCATCCGTCGTGGTACTCATGTTAGTACAATTACGGCTATGATACCAATTCGGTAGGTCACATTCCAGAAAAGGGAATAAAAATTGTAGTGAACGTCATCAGAAACATATCCGCTATCATCAGTGAAACGAATATTTCATAACGGTCAACCAACTCGTGATTGCTTTTGTAAAATGTCCGAAGAGATAATTTCTATTTCACCACTTACAAATGTATATCCCTTAGTTTAGAAGCCTTCAACCTTCTGTCAAGGAAATAATGATAGGAAATACCAGCCTTTGAATATCGGTATTAACTGGAAGATATATATATATATGCAGTCGCTGCTGGAAAGTTGCTTCATAGTACTAGTAATTTAAAGTTCGCAATTGTCAATTTGGGACCTTTTATACGTGACTTAATGGTATGGGATTTGTTCATTGTTGAAGGTCGTTCGTCATTTAGATTAGTGTATAGTTGACTCACTGGTGATCACTCTTAACAAAAAAAATACTTGATTAACAATGTTTTTGTTCCATATAACATTAAAATATTATTTATCAAATATGGTTACAAACTTCCAAGACTTTGCAAACTCTGTAGTTGAAGATATTGAAGAAGTTGATCCTCTTGGAACGAGATCGTCTGATGAATCGATGTCTTGGCTTATAAATCCACAAATGCCTTCACTCTGTTCAATGTCTAAGACAGAGGGTTTAAGTGTAATTAATGGAATCCAGTCGTCTTCCATGTGAATATTAATTTCTGTGCCAATTGGAAGCGTTACCTTTGAGAACATATAAAATTTATCGATTAATGGAATAAATTGTTATGATTTTGTCGATTCACAAAAAAAACCAAGGTCCTTTTTCGAGAATCTTTGTTAATCTCTGCGTGGTCTTACTGTGTTTTTTTTATTAGAATGTCGGGTCTTTTTGTTAGAAAAACAAAAACTATAAAATTAAAAGTGTGCTTATATAAAACAACTGTCAACTTATCATTGTATTCCTGCTTTTTTATTTTACCAAAACCGCATGTTGCATGTGTCTGTCATTAATCAGGAGTCTGTAATTCTTAAGTTGTTGTTGCTATCAATTAATTTGTTTTTTCGTTTATTGTTTTATACATACATCGTGCCGTTTGTCTTTTCGTTTGAATTGTTTATATTTTTTGTCTTTTGTCGCTTGTTATATGATAAGATGGATTTAACACATTGATGGAGTGCATACGTTGACACGCAGTTTCTTATATCTACGTTATTTTGACGCTGATTGGTAATTATCTCATTGGAAAACTCCTAGAAAAATTGTACAACAGATTATCACAAGAACAAACTGTACAAAACAATTAAAGAAAAACAAATATGACATATCATTACCTCTGAGCCCTTCGTAAAATCCCGGTTTGGAATATCATCGTGTGCTAAGGAAATACTTTACATACTGCCATTCTTAGATCGCGCAATATTAGTCTAAAATAGTCTCTACATGTATCATACGTACGTAGATATCTTAGGCAGTTTATCAAGTGTGGCTACTACAGTATGGCCCATTTTTCTTTAGTATGTATATGTTGGTTCAGGATTTAAAAAAATATGGTCCAAAAAAAGCTGTCAATTTCCATTATTGTCAACCCTGAATAGATATTTCCATTTCCACTTAATAAAATAACCTTAAAGGGTCGACAGCTTTTTGTCGTCAATGCTTTACATTCATCAGGTTTACTCGTTAATTATTTCTATTGTTTACTTATATCAGTTCTTGATTGAAAAACATACATAATTATATAAGCTGACCAGTTGTCAGAGTGATTTTCGAAAAACTAATATTCAAGTACACATTGCCTAAAATATCTGAACTAACCTTATAACCACGTGACGTTTTTTCAATTACCATGTGTTTATTATCACATACAGCATACGATATGCTTGGATAATATCTTCCTGACGCATAAAACTCTGTTGCGATTACATCACAAGTACGGATTACAAATAAAGAGTCGTGACTTCGAACTGCGAATCCACAGTTGCAGGATCCTCGCGGGCAGGTTGTTGTTAAGGTGTGTACCTGGAATATTTTTTTCATAAACTTTCAAAAACATTCAACTGTTTAATTGAAAATAACATAATAAAGTTTGTTTTTTTTCTACTTTTCGGTTTTTGTTTTTTTGTAAACATGTTGTATATTTTATATATTGTATTAGAATTTTTGTTATTTTATCCATTCAAACACAATAATCCAGTATCTTTACGTCCCGTTCTCCCGCATGCAGTAAATAGTAAAAAATATTAAAAAAAATGAAAACGGCAGAAGCAGTCACCAAAAGGTAAGTGCTGAAAGGACACTCAATAAAATCAAATCAATTAAACATACATGTAGATATGAACATTATGCACTTAACAATACGTAAACTAAATAGACAAATGATCAAAATTCAAAATGTATCATCCAGTACTCTTTATGGCTGATGTACATAGACAACAATACAAAAAAGCTGGTCAATTGCATACATCACCATGAATGTATTGGGTGTTCAAAGGCCGTTGTAATACACCATGTAAAAATTGTATGAAAATTTTAAATTAGGATGCAGCCTCTTGTACTACTTGTCCTAATTTTCTTAGTAAAACAAAATATCCATTTTGATATAACAATTACAGATAGTGGCATCAATAACTAAGATTTTTCCTTGTTTTTATGAAAGCCCACTTTTCGTACAATATTACCTTATTTTTATATTTTGTCAACTAAATAAGCTGATCCTTAGTAGTAGCAGATAGTACTAGCTTGATTGCCTTTCTGATTATTTTAATAACTTAAGGGTGAAATTAAGATTAAAATGTTATTAAACTTCAACCCAGAGCTTCAGCATCTATATTTACTATGTTCACTATTCGACCCTTTCTTCTTGGAATTCAGTGTTGGTACGTTGGTGTGTTGGTGTGTTTTTTTTTTTCGTTTGGTTTCATTTATTGGGGAGGGGATTCGGTCTTAAATGAGATGAGTATACTATCAAAAACATTTTGATATATCTTCAGCTTTTAAACACTATGCTTTAAACAAGATTATTGGTCCATATGGCACCGTGCCACTGACTGGGTCTAAATCGTGAATCAGAAAATATGTTAAGAAATTCTTCTCACAATAATCATATGTTTGACATTTTAAGTTTATGTTACCTTCAAACGATTGCATGATGGACAAACGGATGGACAGACACACAGACCAGAAAAATAATGTTCCCTTCTACTTTATATTAGTAAAGACAGCTTCGAAATATGATGATTAAGGTTAACATCGCTGAAAAAAAGTTGACCAAACCCTTCGATTTTAATACTAGTATACAAATGCATGATATATGATTTACCGTAACGCATATAAACATATCAGGTGAAAATAATTGCAGTCCATATGTATACATAAAAAAATAAAATTGAGAATGGAAATGGGGAATGCGCCAAAGAGACAACCACCCGACCATAGAAAAAAACAACAGCAGAAGGTCACCAACAGGTCTTCAATGTAGCGAGAAATTCCCGCACCCGGAGGCGTCCTTTAGCTGGCCCATAAACATACTAATTTCCAATGCAAATTGTACACAAGAAACTAAAATTAAATTAATACAAGACTAACAAAGGCCAAAGGCTCCTGACTTGGGACAGGCGCAAAAATGTGGCGGGGTTAAACATGTTTATGAGATCTCAACCCTCCCTCTATACCTCTAGCAAATGTAGAAAAGTAAACGCATAACAATACGCATATTAAAATTCAGTTCAAGAGAAGTCCGAGTCTGATGTCAGAAGATGTAACCAAAGAAAATAAACAAAATGACAATAATACATAAATAACAACAGACTACTAGCAGTTAACTGACATGCCAGCTCCAAACTTCAATTAAACTGACTGAAAGATTATGATTTCATCATATGAACATCAGGCACAATCCTTCCCGTTAGGGGTTTAGTATCATACCATCAGAACATATATGAGAAGAACATAACCCGTGTCATGCCAACAACTGGTTTTTGAATAAATGTGTGTAGTTCCGATGCAAAGACCCTATAAGTGAATCAATATTAACGCCAAAATATGCAATCTTTAATGATCTGACAACAGTATCGTAACTATATCCCTTCTTAATAAGTCTATTCAAAGGTTTTGTTAGTTTTTGAGGTGAATACTGACACCTTTGTGCTTTATAAAGAATATTTCCATAAAAAATTGGATGTGAAATACCTGAACGTATAAGAAGTCTGCATGTTGAGCTATATCCTTATACCGATGATAAAATTTAGTAAATGTTTTGACTAGTTTGTGATATCGAAAACCCTGGTGTAATAATTTTTCAGTAATACATAAATTTCTCTCGTTAAAATCTAAAACATTGTTACATACACGAGCGAATCGTACAAGTTGAGATATATAAACACCGTAAGATGGTGACAAGGGAACGTCACCATCTAAAAAAGGATAATTAACGATAGGAAATGAAAAATCATCTCTTTTATCATAAATTTTAGTATTCAGCTGTCCATTAGTGATATCGATATATAATGTATATGTAACAGTAAATAGGTGAAATTGGGAATTACACGTAATTACTAAAATTTAGTAATTTAGTAATTACATGTAATCCCACATGTACGGAAGCCTTTAAGGGCCATGCTAGTCTACTTTTAACAATTTGATATAACAAATTATGAATTTGATATAACAAATTATGAATTTGATATAACAAATTATGAATTTGATAGAACAAATTATTAATTTGATAGAACAAATTATTAATTCGATATAACAAATTATTAATATGAGATAACAAATTATTTATTTGATAAAAAAAAATTATAAATTTGATATAACAGATTTTCGATTTTGATATAACAGATTTTCGATTTTGATATAACAAATTATTTATTTGATATAACAGATTATTAATTTGATATAACAAATTATCAATGTGATATAACAAATTATCAATTTGATATAACAAATTATCAATTTGATATAACAAATTATCAATTTGATATAACAAATTATCAATTTGATATAACAAATTATCAATTTGATATAACAAAAAATTATCAATTTGATATAACAAATTATCAATTTGATATAACAAATTATCAATTTGATATAACAAATTATCAATTTTGTGTATTAATTTATTGATAAAACGAAGATCCTTTTTTTTTTTTTTTTTTTATTCAACAATATATTGCTTGCTGTTAACAATTTACTTCACTAGTCCAGCATTCTAGTGAAGGGTATCTTTATTTTAACACGAAATCCAGGATTTCTCTCTGTTTAACAATAAAACATGACAATTTATCTAATCTTTGTTATAAATATTTCATTTTCAACCGTAAATAAATAAGTATATATGAAATTTTAATTTATCAATATGTGTATCTAGCTTGTTTGGAAAGAAAAAGTTTCCGGAAATAGTTCACACTTGCAGTTATCGATTTTATATTATTAGGTCTTTCCACTTTTCTGTGGAAAGACCTATTGTTTTTCTTCTGATTATTAGGTCTTTCCATTTTTCTGTGGAAAGACCTATTGTTTTTCTTCTGATTATTTTTTTTTTCTTTCCCCTAATTTTGTTCTCGCGATAAACATTTGTTTCGCAATATGTCGCTTAGATATTTGGTATATTATATCGAACAGTTTATGCGCTTTTGAAATTTACCCTGCGTAAACGAATACTTTTCTTTGTAGGAGTTATCTCCCCAAACACTGTTTTCCTTGTTAGCGCATCTCCTTCGCAATCGTAATATATTATGACAAATTTATTTTACAAAATTGCTCGTTATATCCTTCGCATGATTTGTCCTATTTTGACCGAAGTTATATGAACGCTCCATATGAGAGTTATTTCCCCTTATGCATTTGATATAAGTGATATGCATTTCTATCTTGTAAACCATAAGTGCTAGAGACTTAGGATCTTTTGATTTGAGGTCCTTGGTCCCAAAAAATGAAAATTAGGTCAAGGTCAAAGGTCAAGGTCATATTCTAATTTTTGAATTTGGCTAATTCTCTCTTATTTCCAGAAACTGTATAAGATAACAACAAATTATTTTACCTAAATTGTTTGTTGCGACATGTCGTTACACGTAAATTTTGATTGCAAGGGTACGTTGAACGTAAAAGGGAGTTTTCTCCCCTCTTGTATTAAAAAATACGCGTATGGTGATATAACTCATTAACCAACTATAAATAAGACTTATAGTCTTTTGATTTGAGGTCCTTGGTTTGTGACCTTGAAATAGAAGTCAAGGTCATAGGTTAATAGGACGTTCTAGATTTTGACCTTCTCTTTAAATTCATATAAATACATCATAAAGCCATAAGGAACTAATATTATTAACTGATTTTTACTATATCAATATCAAAATAGATCTTTACTAGTGGAAAGACCTTCAATTGTTCTCTGAACAATTGGTTTTTAATTTTTTTTTTTTTCTTCCGCCTAATTTTGTTCTTGCGATAAACATTTGTTTCGCAATATGTCGCTTTGATCTTTGGTATGTGATATCGAACAGTTTATGCGCTTTTGAAATTTACCCTGAGTAACCGAACACTTTTCTTTGTAGGAGTTATCTCCCCAAACACTGTTTTCCTTGTGCTCACAACTCCTTCGCAACCGTAAAAGATAACGGCAAATTTATTTTACAAAATTGCTCGTTATATCCTTTGCATGATTTGTCCTATTTTGACCGAAGTTATTTCCCCTTATGCATCTGATATAAGTGATATGCATTTCTATCTTATAAACCATAAGTGATAGAGACCTAGGATCTTTTGATTTGAGGTCCTTGGTCCAAAAAAATGAAAATGAGGTCAAGGTCAAAGGTCAAGGTCATATTCTAATATTTGAATTTGGCTTATTTTCACTTATATCCAAAGACCGTATAAGATATCAACAAATTATTTTTACTAAATTGTTAGTTGCGACATGTCGTAACACATAAATTTTTATTGCAAGGGCACGTTGAACGTAAAAGGGAGTTTTCTCCCCTCTTGTATTTAAAAATACGTGTTTGGTGATATAAGTCATTAACCAAATATAATTAAGACCTATGGTCTTTTGATTTGAGGTCCTTAGTTCATGACCTTGAAATTGATCTCAAGGTCATAGCTTAATTTGACGTTCTAGATTTTGACCTTTGCTTTTATTTTATATGTATACATGATAAAGCTATGAAACTTTTGGAAAAAGGTATCAAACCATTTAACCTTGAAAGAAACAACCGGAAGTAACCTTTTGTAAACCGGACGTAGCTATTTTTTGTACTTTATTAATATAAAAGTATATAGAACCAGATATTTTTGGAATCAGTGTCAAGTAAATATTCAAATATAATCATAAGTAACATTTTTCAAACCGGAAGTAACAAATTATCTCCCTTATTTAAAAAAAATGTATGAAAAACCAAATATTTTTGGAATCAGCGTACTAGAAGCTATCATTTGACGATTGAAATGACATTTTAAACTTAGTTTCACAACTTTCATATCAAAATACATTGTTTTGATGGAAAGACCTTCAATTGTTCTCTGAACAATTGGTTTTTAATTGTATTAATATCTCTTCCTGGTTTGGAAATTACCAGTTTAAAATAGTGATTTATGATTAATATCATTAGCAATTCACAGGTATGTATTAATGCTTCGATTTTGGAAAAAAAAGATAGTATGTAAATATTTTTTTCCTTTTTTTTAAACGATAAAAAAACAGTGGATAACAAATACCGTTATCTCCACGCTTATCGGTGATAGGTAAAATTATTTCTCTAAATCAGTTCCGGATCTAAAAATTTATAATATTATCCTTTTTCTTTTCTTTTTTGCTAGATTATACATTGGCAATATAAAAAATTATTACAACAATTTGACAACTTTATCAAGTAGACATTTATTCTTAGTATGTTTACTAGTTGCCTGCACTTTGTAGCTGTACATGAATTCTGCTTTAAATACAGAATATACATCTAAAGATTTTGTTTTCTGTTCAGACATATAATTTGCCTTATATATACAAAACATTATAATAGTAATCAGATAATTAATTTCATAGTATTGCTCATCATTTATTTTATAACCCCATACTAAATTTTTTAATGTTAGAATATTATTATTAGGTCTTTCCACTTTTCTGTGGAAAGACCTATTGTTTTTCTTCTGATTATTTTTTTTTCTTCCGCCAAATTTTGTTCTTGCGATAAACATTTGTTTCGCAATATGTCGCTTAGATATTTGGTATATGATATCGAACAGTTTATGCGCTTTTGAAATTTACCCTGCGTAACCGAATACTTTTCTTTGTAGGAGTTATCTCCCCAAACACTGTTTTCCTTGTGATCACAACTCCTTCGCAACCGTAAAAGATTACGACAAATTTATTTTATAAAATTGCTCGTTATATCCTTCGCATGATTTGTCCAATTTCGACCGAAGCAATATGAGCGCTCCATATGAGAGTTATTTCCCTTTTTGTATTTGAAATTTTAAAATGTATTTTAAACTGGAACACCATAAGTGATAGATACCTAGGATCTTTTGATTTAAGGTCCTTGGTCCAAAAAAATGAAAATTAGGTCAAGGTCAAAGGTCAAGGTCATATGCTAATTTTTGAATTTGTCTTATTTTCACTCATTTTCATTAACCTTATAAGATATCGACAAATTATTTTGTATAAATTGTTAGTTGCGACATGTGGTAACTAAATAATTTTAGTTGAAAGGGTGCATAAACAATGAATGGGAGTTTTAGCCCCTATCATATCTTAAATTATGTTTAAAGTGATATAACTTATTAACCATACATATTAGAGACCTAGGGTCTTTTGATTTGAGATCCTCAGTTTGTGACCTTGAAATTGAGGTCAAGGTCATAGGTTAATTTGACGTTCTAGATTTTGACCTTTGCTTTAAATTCATATCTATACATCATAAAGCCATATGAACTGACATTTTAGACTGATTTTTTATATTTTAATATCAAAATAGATATTAACTGGTGGAAAGACCATCAATTGTTCTCTGAACAATTGGTTTTTAATTAATATTCAGTTTTTCTAAGAGTTTTTTAACTTTACTCCAGAAATTATCAAGAAAGTGACATTTAAGAAACATGTGATCATAATCCTCTGTGGTGTTGCAATAGTGACAATTTGAAATATCGCAGATCTTCCACTTTTTCAATAAAACTTTACAAGGTAAAATAAAGTGTAGCAATTTCGAACGGATCACTTTGTATTTGTTATCTTTTAAAAAATGATGAACAAACTTTAACATATTACACGAAAGACTCTTAATGTATTCAAGGTTAAGCATTGTCTTCCATTTATAAAAACCAACAGGTATTTCAATTTCATTCTTAATTAATATAGTATAAATTTTTGTGGTATCTACATTTTCTAAATATTCTTTTTTGTTACAATTATTATTAATATGTATTGCATAGGGCGTTTTTACTTTAGTTTTCTTTGAATTTTCCTGTTTTAAAATCTTTAACCATTCTCTTGGAAAAGCTTTCTTTAATTGGTAAAATTCTGACATCCAGTTACTTTTTATTTTAAGCTTTTGTAAAATAAAATTCTCTTCTATATTACCATTTTCATCAATGATGTCATTAACAAAGATAATATTACTATTTATCCAGTTTTGGAATAAAAGGCATTTATTTTTTAATCTTTATGAAATGATTTCCCCAAATAACTTCTTGACGTATAGATCTAAAGTTTTTTGGCTGTTGTACTTTTTTATTAGTTATCCATGCTTTAACAATGTTGAAATAAAATTTTGGCAGCTCCTTTAACTCTGGAATAGAGTCAGTATTATCAATATTCATATGAAAGATAAGGAAATCTTTTCCAAACTTATTAAAATAAAAAAGTGGAATAATTTTCCAATTTTTTAGATCTCCATTAATTAACCTTTTGATCCACCCAATTATGATAGATTCTATATATTTATCTATGTTTATCATTTTTAAAATGTTTGTGTTTTCCTAACCAAATGCCTTCTGTTTTTGATCTTTTTTAATTTAAGCCCTGATAAAGTGCCAAAAATTTCAATCATGTTTAATACTTTTGAAATGTCTTGTTTTGTTTTTAAAAAAAGTTTTGTGTCATCTGCGAGTTGACTGATTTTTAAAGAATGTGTTTTCCCATCTATTTTGATTTCAAATCCTTTAATATTATTGTCTTGTCTTATTCTACATGCTAATATCTCGACAGCAATAACAAAAATTAAAGCACTGCACGGACATCCTTGTCTAATCCCTCGAAAAATGTTGAGGGGTTCAGATATCCACCCATTATTGATCACTGAGCTTTTAATGTCTGTATACAAAGTTTTTATCCATTTGAGCATAGAATCTTGAAAGCCAAATTTTTTTAATGCTGAGAACATGAAATCCCATTCTAAAGAGTCAAAAGCTTTTGAAAAGTCTAAAAATAATAATGCTCCTTCTATATTAAATTTTTCTGCATAATCAATTATATCCTGGATCTGTCTGATGTTGTAACCTATATATCTATTTTTTACATACCCATTTTGATCTTCATGGATAATTTTTGGTAAGACATTTTTAATGCGCTGAGCTAATGAATATGCTATTAATTTTGTATCTACATTTAATAAAGTTATGGGTCTATAGTTATCTAAACTCAGAGGATCATTTTTTTTATGGATAAGAGAGATAACTCCTAATTTCTGAGAATTTGTTAACTCCCCTTTTTTATATGAAAAATTAAATGTGGATACAATGAATTCTTTTAATTCTTTCCAAAATGTTCTATAAAATTCTACGCTTAAACCATCAATTCAAGGTGATTTGTTCAATTTCATCTTACATAGTGAATCTGTACATTCATCTATAGTTAATTTTCCTTCCATAATATCACTCTCTTGTGTTGTTAATTTATGATCAATATTTGTATCATTAATATAATCATTTATAAATTTTATATCTGGATTTGTACTTTTATAAATATCTTTATAGAATTCTTTCTCTAATTGTAAAATTTTGGATGAATCAGTTTGTATCACTCCTTCTTTATCTCTAAGTGCAGTTATAGTTTTTCTTGTTTGTCTAGCTTTTTCCAAACCTAAAAAGAATTTCGTATTTTTTTCTCCTTCTTCTACCCATTGAATTCGTGACCTGATTTGAGCTCCTTTTGTTTTTATTTCATATATTTTCTTCAATTTACTTTCATTATTAATTAATTCTTCTTGAAAATGTTTTATTACCTCATCTTTACAATGTTTGTTAATTTGTTCATTTAATTTTTTGATTTTGTTTTCCAATACATGTATTTCACTTATGTTCTGTTTTGCTTTTCTTTTACAGTATTCAATGGTGTATTCTTTGACCTCAATTTTGAATAAGTCCCAATGGTGTCCAATATTTTTGGTAAGTTTTGGATTGTTTTTATATTTATGAATTAGGCCATTTATTATGTTTCTATATTCAATATTATTCAAAATGCTGTTATTAATTTTAAAATATCCTTTCCCTTTTGATTGTGATCTCCCTTTCAACTTTAATGATATAGCTTGGTGGTCTGTGTGAGATATAAGTGCAGGCCTTATATCTGCTGAGCATATATGTGATCTTATTTCTGGGCATATAAGAAAGAAATATATGCGAGAGGCTTCATTCATATTGTTTTTGCGCCTCCATGTAAATTGTGTATTGTTACTATGTGTCTCTCTCCAAATGTCTATCAACTTTATTGTTTTAATTAGAGTTTTTAAACTGTTAACTGGTTTTTGTGTTTTTTTATTTGTGCTGTAGTTTTTTCTGTCAATATTTGATAGAGTATCATTCATATCTCCACCAACAATTACCATCCCTAAGCTGTTTTCTGATATCATATATTTTACTTTTTTGAAAAAAACATTTCTGTTTTTTGGTAAATTTGGAGCATAAATATTCACTAAAGTATAAATGCTATCTTTAATTTCTATATTAAGCAAAATTATTCTCCCTTCTTTATCTTGAAATTTATCAATAAATTTATATTCTATTTTCTCATTAATATAAATTGACACCCCTCTTGATTGTGAATTACCATAGCTATTATATAACTCACCCCTGAATTCTTTATTCAAATCTTTCTCTAAATTAACAGTGAAATGGCTTTCTTGTACAAATAAAATATTACAATGTTGATGCTTCATCCACATATGAAGTCTTTGTCTTTTATCTTTTGATCCTAGTCCCTGACAATTCAATGAACATATATGTATAGTTTCACTCATTATTTGTCATAAAACGAAGATCCTGTATATTCGGAAAGCTTCCGCCGCTAGATGTGACTCAGAATTTATGCTTGGAAATACCCGGCTTGATTTCGCAAATAAATACCGCTATCTAGGCTTAATGATATCTGAAGATATGGACTACGCTGTTTCTGTGAAAGAGCTCTCAACAGCAGCTAGTAGAGCGCTTGGATCACTTACCTCAAAATACCTTCATATGGGTAATATGGACTTTGCTACATATACAAAGATATTCGAAAATACGGTTATCCCTGTAATGGACTATGCGTCAGGGTGTGGGGATAAACGCGGTATGATGTACTTGAAAGACTCCAGTATAGAGCAATCCAAACTTTCTTGGGTGTGGGAAACCTCGCCGATTCCAGCAATAACAGGTGATATTGGATGGACTTCTATACTTGTAAACAATCAATGTAATATAGTTCGCTTATGGTGTAGACTTATGAAATTGCCTGATTTCAGTATCAGTCGTAAAGTATTCCTTTTGGATATCGATTTTTCCACACGCTACAAGAAGACCTGGTTCAACAGTGTTAAAACAATATTGAACAATAGTGGTCTATCAGCCTTAATTAACTGTACAAACAACCACGATACGATCTCAACAAAATACGTAATTGAATCCGTTAAAACTAAACTGGTAGATACTTTCAAAAGTGAATGGACTATTAATGTTCAGAACATGCCAAAACAAAGAACATACAAGTTATTAAGACCGAATTTTGTACTGAACAGTATGTTAAAAAGTTCTTGTCCAGAAAACAGCGATCGAGTATAGCTAGAATTCGATGCGGTACACTACCTTTAGAAGTCGAACGAGGTCGATATCGAAATATTCCAGCCGACCGGAGAATCTGTAAAGTGTGCAACTCCAATGTGACTGAAGATGAAATCCACTTTTTGTTTTTGTGTAACCGTTACTCTGTTAGAAGGAACGAACTTAGACGAGAACTCACCTCAGTTAACTTTGACTCCCCAGAAGAAACACTAAAAGAACTGTTAATCAGCAACCCGAAAACGTTGGCAAACTTTATCATAGACTGTTTAAGGATAAGACAAGATGTTATATAAACATTTTTACTCTAACAAAACTACACGACGTAAAAACTTTAAAACTAAAATATTTTATATCAAATCAAATGTAGCTATACATGTATAATAATGTTTTAAAATGACAGTGCTTCGTTAGCCTATAAGGCTGGCTGAAAATAACAATGTTCATATCATATGTATTATATAATGGCAATTCAGGTTGCACTTCAATAAATTATTTATTCATTCATTCATTCATGTTCATCTGACGTCCAGTAACAAATATATAATGCATTTTCAAAACTCAATTTAGAGGTTTAATGTTTCTATAACCAACCCTCCTCCCCTTTCCCTTTTATTTGAGACAATGTTTTGGATTTGTTTCTCAATTTCGCATATGGGACCTGGTGCCTTAGATCGAAAAAATATAAGAGAGAAAAGGGGGGTCTATTTGATCAATTTATATTTCATATTTTCAATTCAAAAGGAAACGAAGAGTTCTTTCGATATGTTAATGTTTTTAGGAACATAGGAACATGCAAGGAAAAAAATGCTTTTCCTTCTTACAAAAAACCCTGGCATGTTGCTTTATTAATTTCAATAGGAACATGTTTAATCCCGCTGCAAATGTTTGCACCTGTCCTAAATCAGAAATCTGTTGTACAGTAGTTGTCGTTTATTTATGTAATTTCATACGTGTTTCTCGATTTTCATTTTTTTTTATATTCTATTATTTAGATTATACCGTTGGTTTTCCCGTTTGAATGGTTTTACACTAGTAATTTTTGGGGCCCTTTATAGCTTGTTGTTCGTTGTGAGCTACGGCTCCGTGTTTAAGGCGGTACCTTGACCTCTAATAGTTTACTTTTATAAATTGTTACTTGGATGGAGAGTGGTCTCATTGGCACTCATACCACATCTTCCTATATCTATGAAAGAATTTATCAAACATCCTTCAATCACTGCATTTGTCTTAAATAAATTTGTTGCAACATATTAAAACATGCGTGAGATTTTGAATGATTGTGGACTATCAATTTCTGTTAAAAAGATCACCCGAGTATAATCTGAGCACCTTAATAACGGTGTATATATAGAATAAGGATTTCCGACCATGAGCAATGCAAAAAACATTTAGGTCTATATCTCTAAACAGTTTGAACGTTTCACTTATATATTATTTACGTCAAATAGAGAAGGTGGATAACCCTAATCCATGCATAAGTAATTTGACATATCAAATTTCCTTTATTGTTATGTCAAATTCCTTTTTTGTTATATCAAATTCATAAATTGTAACATCAAATAATTATAATCTGTAATATCAAATTGATAATCTGTTTTATCATATACTTAGACTAAAAAACATATGATTTATACTGTATGATAATATCATTAAATTAACGTAAATTCCATATATTTCGAAATGGTGCTTAGCGGGCTGATATGAAAAGTTTATCACATGCTTCGATGGTTATCACATGCCTTTCCGTAGCGTTATCACATGGCATTCCGGTGATACTCGTCAAATTTCGGATAATACACCTCAATGCTACGTTTTCAGTGAAAAACATTACAAAGTAGTGTACAAAACAATTATTTGGATACTGGAAAGTATATTTTGTAAAATAATAATAAAAAAAAAAACCGAAAAACTAACAAATTATTAAATTAATGCATTGTTTAAAAGTTTTAAACATAATTTAGACAGTTACTTTAAAAAAAAAGGTGACTTTTCCAAACAGTCTTCATTATGTATATTGTCGATTTTTTTGTGTCGATTCTTCAATATTAAAAAGCGTTTCTTCTCTGCTGAAGAAAATGATATAAAAATTTCATATCGAATGTACTAAATTTGGGTCTGACGTCCGTGAACTTTTCACTCTTTGAACTTCTATTTGAGAACCACGTACATGTAAAAGGATCATTCTAATGCAATTTGTATGTAGCAATTTTTTTCATTGGCTAAAAGTTGCCGTCAAATCTACAGTTGACCAGGCGTAACTAAGGAGGGATAACCATTTTGTTCGATTACTACTATATAATCGAAAATAAAACAACACCTACCTTGAATTCGCCGTTTTAATGTAATTTTATCCGAATTTGTAACGTAATAACCTCCAGTTTGTAAGTTTTCATTTGTATGACGTCACGTTTAACCATGACGTCTTTGCGCCAAAATCGGTCATGAAGTTTCGCGGATTTTTTTTATTTGTCAAATTTAGACATTTTTCAAGTTTTATCGTTTTATTTCTTTTTGAAATGCATTAGAATCGGAATAACAGTACTGTAGTTGAAGAGTTACCACCGTCAATTTTGATTTGACGGTCGCAAATCTCCGTTTTACTGTCTCCGCTACGCGTCGCCAGTAAAACTGCATTTGCGACCGTCAAATCTATAATTGACGGTGGCAACTCTTCAACTACAGTACTGTTATTCCTTAAATATACGAATAAGTTATTTTTCTCCATTATTGAAGCATATGATGAAAAGATCATAACATGTCATTTTTCCTATCGCATGTATTATCAGCCCTTGGTCAATATCAGCCCTCGAGCCATGCGGCTCTTTGTCTGATATTGAACCTAGGGCTGATAATATATGCGATATGAAAAATGCCATGTAATAATCTGATAATATCAAATAAATAATTTATTATATCAAATTCGAAAATCTGTTATATCAAATTAATAATTTGTTATATCAAATTAATATTTTGTTATATCAAATTAATAATTTGTTATATCAAATTACTAATTTGTTATATCAAATTTATAATCTGTTATTATAGGATTAAACACATTTTTTTCTAGAGGTTATTGATGTGTAAACCGGGGCGATTAACTCACAACCTGAATAAAAGTCCGAAGGACTTTTATGTTGAGTTTGTGAGTAAGAGCCCCGGTTTACACATCAATAACCTCTAGAAAAAATGTGTTTAATCCTTATAATACTTCAGCCAAACATTTTATGTGTTGATGGCTACTATATATATTTACCATCAAAAGCACAATGGCAAGTCGTAACTAAGGAGTACGCCGCCATCTTGACTTTCTAAAACCATAAATGTAAGATAAATACAACGTAATCTTAAATGAAATAGTACCTACCTCAAAAATTACCGGTTTTTATCCAACGCAATCATAGGTTTGAACGTTGTTTTCAATTTAGACTATTCTACTAGATATTAAATTAATATGACATCCATTTTGTTACACCTTGTCATCAATTTATTTGTCAATGGTTAATGGCAGTCAGCAGGGTTTAAGAACATCAGTTGTTCGACCTGATAGTCAAATGTGTTTCAATAAGATATTTTTTCACTCTTTTGATATTTTGGAAAATGTTGTTTGTGCTGTATTTTTTCCCTCTAATTCAATGGAAATTTATCCCTTTCCGAACCCATTGTATAAAAAAATGTAAACAACATCTGGTTGCCGGTGATCTCAAAAGATCATAGACTTTTTAGATAACTGGATGAATCAAAATATGCTAATAGGTGTTAATGAAATGGACAACTTCGTGGAAAGTGAAAGGCACTCGAAGGGGAACAAAAAAAAAAAGTTTTTTTTAATCATTAGAGAAACAGATTCTTACCTAGTTACTCGTGCATTATCGGATTTATCCAATCTCGATAGTTAAACTATAGATTTTATAGTTATCGCCGAGGCTCGGACTTTAAAATTGATAATTTAACTATCTCGATTTTCTAAATCCGATAATCCACTGGTATCAATGTAAGAATCTATATTTATACAATGGGTTCGGAAAGGGATAAATTTCCATAGAATTAGAGTATATGGTGACCTATAGTTGTTAATGTCTGTGTCATTTTGGTCTCTTGTGGACAGTTTAGTGCGGTGACGAAATAGGAAAAAGTCGATTATTAAAAGAGTTTAATTTCACTTCATGGTACACGGCTAAAAATTGGCAGTCATAGAAAAATGATTTTACTTGAATTTAAGATTGGTCGTCAAAAATTCGTATTGTGTAGTTTTTTCATTTAATCTTTTAGTCAGCAAATTTGACTTCAAATACAAATCATAAGTGGCATGCAGTTTGGCGTTTATTCAAAAGCTGACCTTAAATGTCTTTCTTGTTTGTTTTATTCAAACATGAGACATAATGATCTATGCATTAGGCGAAAAAGATAACCCTAAAAGCCTTTTGATGACAAATTATGAAGGTAAAAACTACTGTTAACAGGGACATTTTTGTGTTTTACCCGATTCCAACATCATGCAATAAAGCGCTGATAAATGGATTATATCGTATCTACTATAAAGTAATAAAACTGCATTTTTTCTTTTCATGTACACATGTTTTTATGAGGTAAGATTGTTTAAAACGATATTTTTTAAACTTTTAAAAATCTCTGCTATTCAATCATTAACTTGAACAAATTCTGGATAGTTGTGTCCCTTCCTTGATTGGGCTGAAATACATAGTTTTCCTGTAATATTTTGGACTTGATATTTCTTGTTTTTGTTGATTTTTTATTATTTCGTTGAATTATTTGGGTGTCCGGCATTCTTTTTTAAGGTTGTGTTAATATGATTGTATTCATATAAGAGGAAAAATAAGTTTTTCGGTTGTTTATTTCAGAAATAGGGATCCGACAAAATCCCCAAAAGATAACAAAACTAGAAAGTCCGTTGAAACTTGGTTTTAACATGTTATAGAAGCAAACATTCAGTTTAATTCTTCAAATAGTGTTATTTTCTTAAATGTGGAGGTGAAATATTTGATCCCTTTTTACCACTTACAGTAAGTGAAGGTATTTTGACACAGTTGATTGGTGTAATGATGAAATTTCCCGAAATTGCACGGAAGAATGTGACTTTAGTTCATTCATACATGTACATCTATGGTTCATGCTATTCGCTTGAAAATTGTTTATAATTGAAGTGGATACGAATGGTGAATAGGTCTCATAACATAGTGGTATTTACAGTTTCCACTGAAATTTGAAATGCAGAAACTTTTTAAAGACCTCAAGAAAACCATTTTGCTTAGTTCTTTGATTTCAAATTCAGATATATTGAAGATTTCCTGTCTCTCTTTTACCCACAAATCAGTCAATCAGTACTTACATTTCCCAGTTAGCTTGTGATAAGGGATACTACAGAAACTAGAATGTTTGCTTCATGTATTGACCCTTTCTTTGATTTTGAGACAGATTGACGACTACAAACAAAAATCTATGACAAACTTTTATTGGGCGATTTTAATTTTCCAATTGTCAATTTCCCCATGTTTCAATGAACTATTCCCCTCTGAGTCATCGTATAATATGCAGTTATGCACATATATCAAATGATACCCTACACTTGTGCATGTTAAGTCAATACAGACTGCATTAACTATGTGAACAGGGGTGTACCCCTTGACTACTTAAAACAAGCTGCAGATTCAAAAGGGATATATAAACTTATAAGTCGAAGATAATATCAAAGCGGCATGATAAAAGTCGAAGAATGACGTTAATGACAAACAAAATTCTACAAAACTCTACATAGATCGGTTTTCTCGAGTGCCCCTGGAAGGTTTAGCAGATTATGTTTCAATTGTGACACCTGAGTGTCAAACGTGGAAATTTGGTGACATGTACTTAATTATGAAGAAGAACTGGCGACTGAAATAGACACAAAAAAAGTCATCATATCACTGTATCATGAATAATAATATCTTTAAGCTCTATCGTGACCCAACTCACTAGCAACCTCTTTGTGCGGTTTAAGATGTTTAGATACCAAGTAACAGATCATATCTGAAAATTTGCAATTAATTTGTTTTCCATTCCTGTTTGTAACATATTGATACTTTTGATTCGCATGACACGGGTTACATGTTGTTGACACAATTGAACTGATCTCTTTTTTGAAATTTTGGAATTCCCCTAGCTTTTGTTTAAAAACAAAAACATCGGTAAAATACTGTTGCCTCTAATGTTTCTTTGATACATACAGATATAAAGCAGCCGGCTCTAGTCAATAAATCGAGGTCACGGCTATCTAGGGTTGTGATATGTGTACTATTGTTTGTCTGCGAGTGTTTTCCTTTATTTGGCCATGGCGTTGTCAGTTTATTCTCGATTTATGACGTTTAATTTCTCTCTGTTATCTTTGGTCTCTTTTTCATATGCTTGTATTTATTGTAAACAAAACTACAACCAAGACAAGGAATTTCATTCTCTTAAACAGAACATTTACATAAAAGCTGTTTAATGTTAATTTGTCATACAGCCACTATAAACCTTCACTTGGAGTCAAACTGTATTCTAAATTATGAGCATTCACAAAATAAAGTTTTTTACCATCAGCAGTGCGATATAAATGCTAACCCTAGTTCAGATATCAAATCAATTATACAGACCACGACAATCGGAAACTTTCGATCAAAGAAGGTTTTTCTTGACTTTTGTGTAGAGATATTTTGAGTTGCAAGCAGCAGGACAAGACGTTTCTTTCAATACAGGGTTCTTTAGACATTTTTCCTAGCGGTGCACTGGTGTTTCAGTTGTTTTATGTCCCCTAATAATAGATTGTTATTGTCAAAGTGTATTTTTCAATGACGAAATGTTTTGATATTGATATCCAATGATGCTGGATAAAAGCTCGCTATATGTGGTACACACACATTTGACCACCACTCCATTGCAATGCACGTCACGTTAAATGTCTGAAGTCTAACATTCATATCCGCAATATTATTATAGGACTCGTGGCTTAAGAATTTCTTTAAACACTATGGACCAATACTGACATTCGAGATTTGCTGCATTGTAAACCTTCCACTAACTTACAAACATATGTATTCCAGCCAAGGGTCTGATCATCGTAATAACGTTCCGACATTACAAAAGTCATTTGAGGTATGAATTACTGGTTAACGTTACGTATATTTAGTGACATATTAAACTATCCTGCATAGAAAAAAAATATTATCTTGCGTCACTTAGTTTGGGATTGAATAACCGAAACTTTCTCCATTTTTAAACGAATAAAAGGCTATTTTATCATAAAAAATATCTTTTTAAAGTTGTTAGTTTATCTTAAAATGATTTATATTCTTATTACTAAAAATACAAATTTATTTTATAGAAATCGTCATGACATTGTAAAAACTCAATTATAAGTATGTTTTGAAATATTTTTTGTTGTCTGTTTTGCATTACCGAATTCAACGTATATGGCTAAAACTTAAGTTTTCACTTTCATTAAGGTATACTAGGTGGTTATACTAATAATAACATATTTGTTCATACCCCCTTTTTGTAAAGTCGCATACGTGTGTTCGGAAATCTCATTTAATGATGGGTTTCCACTTTTTTGATAAAAAATTGAATAAGGAAGATAATAGATTCAAGTTTTCAATCATTCTACAGTAAAAAGGATATTTGAATTGGAGTTAGATATTCAATTTTGTTTTTTTCTTGAAAACGACATGTGACCTTTGATCAAGATTTCTGAAAAACTGCACCATATTTTCTTTTGACGACCAGAAGAATCTCAAGGTAGGCATATTTCCGAATCCAATGATATAGGATATAGCCGTGTACCATTTTTGACGATTAAAATTTCATAAATCCGACTTTGGTCACCGGCCTAGTTGTCTCATTGGAAAACATACCACATCTTCTTTTATATATGTTAGCGTCAATAAGTAAAATTAGGCATTAAGCTTAAATCCTAGGCAATAAGCTAACGCCTAGGCGTTAAGTCTATTGCCTAAATGATGTTAGGCATTACTCTTAAATCCTGAAAGATGTGTGCAGGCATTAAGCTTAATGCCTAAAATATAAATGCGAGTAAATAAAAAACATTTATTCATTTAAATCAAATTTTTTTTTTACATATTTACATTCAGTCAGGAGTCTACTTCGTCAAAATTATCTCGCCATTACGCCAGTTCATTTTCACAATCGTAGAAATGGAAGCCATTGTAGGGATGACGCATTACCAATATTGCTCTTGGAAACCGATAAATTTATCCACATTGCACCATTACGATCCTTATATGTCAGTTGTATTTTAAAAGACAAATGTATCAACTAGCTAATGAGGATCAGTTAATAATCTTGTCTGCATTGATTCAACTTAAAACTATTGTCTGATCGGTTGTCAGGTGGAATTTTCGAAAATTCATAAACATTTAAAAAAATTCTAATTAAATATTTCGTGGAAGGGCAGACTAGATTTTTTTAGTGTATGAAGACTATAAACTCTAGTAATCACACACAAAAAAAAAATAGAATTTTTCGAAGATATGCATTTTCATCATCCAACTTGAAAGACTGTCGTCAAGTACTTTCAGTAAAAAATAGCTATTCGAACACACCTTCTCAGTTTTTGTGACTCATTAGATAGGTATTTCACTTGACCCATATATTTCATCTTTTAGTACTGTGATTTTTTTGTGTTATAAAGTCAACCTGTAGCTTTAATATATAAAAATGATAGAATATGAAGCGAGACGATGTATGAAATATTCTTACTTTGTACGATATCAAGACCAAATACTCAACTCAAACACGCCCTTACATAAAAAGGTGCACTCGATTTTCTCTTTTCGATACAATTGTTACCCATTTTTTGGAATTTTTTCTTCAGTCACATAATGGAAGGGCAGACACGAAAATTACTGAACTAATAGATTGATATGTTTTCCGTCCGTGGTATTTTTTTCATAAAAATCGGAGGTTATGCATTTTCTTCATCCAACTTGAAAGATACCCATGTCGTCGACTTGATATCTAATTGTTCTGCTTAACTATGTACTAGATAAATTGAAAACTTATGCAAATGGTGTTTTTAAAATAAAAGACCTCGTAATTGAGAAGAAAATTGCAATTTTGTTTGTTTCGATTAACTTTAAATATTTTGTCACTATAGTAAACAATACAGTAAACATGTATCGCCTTCTCTAACAAAGAGCTTCGATTGTTTTGTTCTATTTCAACCTGGTTTCCGACTGCATTATGAGAACTGAGGCCTGTTTATCGAAACTGTCCTAAGATCGGTCTTATAAGATATTCTTAGGACAGAAATTCTGATAAAGTTAGGACCGACTTAGGTATACGACATGTGTCAGCATGAACATCAAATAGTTATAAAAGGTACCAGGATTATAATTTAGCTATCTTATGATTATCTTAGCTATGATGTCCTAACCGCTATCCAAAGTATTGGCGTAAAAGAAAATAGAAAATGAAAAATGAAATATTGTATCAAATTAAAGCAACAATTCTAATTTAAAAACCGATTAGTTATTAGAAAATAATTTTTAGTTTTAAATTAAAGGTAATAAATAATTTTGATATTATAATTGAACATTTAAACTACAGGAAACAAAACATAAATAAAAAAATATAACTACGTTTCATATTAGAATTGTAACAAACTAATTATAAAAAGTGAAATTTAAATATATAATCGGTAAAATCATTATATGTTTTGAGGTAGCTGAATTTGAAGTGTAACGGTTTCATACTAAAAATTTCAAAGGCCTATCTCGTGCATTTTTCATATAAATACCTAGTACTTCAACTATGTTATTGTGATACTGCAAATAACATACGTGTGAATATGAGCAAGAAAAGAAATTCGACTTTTACCGATGCAAAACTACCATTTATATTAAAACGCATCAAATGATAATTTAATAATATGAAAACTTGATAGAAATTTGAGTTGAAATCATTTTATTATCATGCACAAGTTGTGGAACTGTTAACAAAGAAAATTTTCTTATCCAAACAAACAAAAAGGGAAATGGTGTGAGCAATCCTGATTTTGTCTACTTTTACCAGTTCAAAGCAGATTGACTAGTGAAGTGTAAAAAAATTAAAATAAATATTATAATTATTCTATAGAATCTCGCCCCTTTTTAAATTGGATACAATCACTTTTATAGTACCACAAAAACATATAAAAAAGTGTGAGTTAATTCTGTTTTTAACTGCTAAAATTATACTAAATAAACTTTCCCTGAAATTTCAGTGATTTTACAAAATCCCTGATTTCACAAATTCTCTGTAACATATATAGTTGTAAAATGACAAAACAAAAATCAGTGATACCCTGTTATCTCTTAAACAATCAGTAAATTCATATAATTGCTGAATTGATTAGTAAATACAGGTATTTACTAAATTGTTTAGTTATTATATACATTTCATAATTTCGTCTATTTATGGTAACATATATCTGTTTCCAATGTAGTCTGAAGCCGAAAATAATCTATATTGAGATAACTTTCTCCTTTAAACAAACTTGGACAAGTAAAACATACTAGATTGTTACAACATATTTTAGCGGTGAAACCATGAAAGTTTGCTTGAATTTCAGAAAATTTCTATGGTGATACTATTTGAAAAAAAAATGTTTCGTAAATTCTAAATTTGCTATTTTGTTCATTATCGTTAAGCAATGTCATGCTAAATTAAGTAAATATAGAAAACGCACAATTGTAATTGTCGAATAATCATGGAATTGTTGCCCCGTTTGAAGCATCGGAGAGGTTACATTTGAAAAATTATAGAAAATGCTGCTACATTTACACTTTATGTATACTCACCCAATATGGGTACTTTTTATGTTTGTACAAAATAAATTCTCCGGAGCCATGATACCAGAACTGGCGGCCATCAGCAGTTGTATATTGTGGGTCATTCCATGAAACACATTTGCGAGACGTCACCGCAGAGTCAAGGTCAGACACTACCACCTAAATCAAAGGGAGTATAGTAAGTGGAACGATTGGACATTATTATGATTATAAAAAAAAACTGCGTTCATTGTTGTTTCTTTGTGCAGTTTATTAGATACTGGCTGGCTTCAGATGGAATAGCCGCTTATTAATATAAATTATGGGTCAAAGTATTACAACGAACATCAAAGGAATGTACTTATAAGTCTTGTCTTTGTTAGTCTTGTATTATGTTTGATTTCAGTTTCTTGTGTATAATTCGGAGTTAAGTATGACGTCCATTATCACTGAACAAATATACATATATGTTTAGGGCCACCTGAGGAACTCCTCCGGGTGCGGGAGTTTCTTGCTACATTGAAGACCCATGATTGGTGGCCTTATGCTGTTATCTGTTCTATGGTCGGGTTGTTGTCTCTTTGACACATTCCTCATTTTCATTTTTAATCTTATTAGTGAGCGCTTTATTAAAATTATACTAACAGAACAATTCGGCATAAAAACGACAGTTTTAATGTAAAAAAAAATAATTGTTCATGCTCATGCAATATATGATTGATATGTTGAAATTATTCTAATACTTGTATCTTCCAAGTTGACATTATTTTTAGTATAATAAAATGAATATTAAATGTATGTTGTTTAGAATAGGTTACACAGTGCACTCCATTTCGGGCCATGTATAATTCGTCTACCTTAGTTTCTATCATTAATTGCTTCAAACTTGGTTACCATTTACATACGATATTTTATCAAATTCAAATGAAACGTGAAAAAGAAAGTTTAATGCATCAGTAGTTTAAAACTCTTTTAATATAAGAAAGAATAACATTATTTGTGCCATCTAATTCCTTAATTCTTCAAAGCTAGCAAAAATGTTCACCAGTTATTCATTACAAAGATTATTTACCGCAAGTCAATACTTTGAAACACTAGTATCTGCTAGTCAAATATTTTAAGGGTATTATCCGATAGTCAATAGTGTCAAAGACTATTTACTCCCAGTTATTTGTATCAAAGACTTGGCAACCCAGTCAATAGTTTCAGTAAGTTTTACCGCCAGTCAATAGCTTAATGGTCATTTACCCTAAGTCAATAGTTTCAGTCAGTTTAAAGCCCGTCAAAAGTTTAAAGACTATTTAACGAATATTGAAACTATTTTCCTGACCCTTTTATGAATTCTTCTAAATTATAAGGATGTTCTTGTCCCATGCGGATAACCCTGGTCGTATTGGTCACAACTTTTTGAAACTTTAGATCCTCGGTAATCTTCAACTTTCTACTTGTTTTGACTTTCAAACTTTTTTTTCCACTTGAGCGTCGTTGGTTTTTCTTGTGTGGACGTGGCGCGCGTCTGGCGTATTAAATTTTTTAACCTGGTACCTTTTGTTGGCTATTTCTTGTTTGTTTCTCTGTCCTATATTTTCTCCCATTTAGTCCTGTCATGTAATGTTGTCATTTGAATGTTATTATTAACATTGCCATTAAAGCGGGAGGTTTGGCATGCCACAAAACCAGGTTCAAACCACCATTTTGTTCTTAAAATGCCCTGTAGCAAGTCAGGAAAATGGCCATTGTTATATTATAGTTCGTTTCTGTGTGTGTTTCTGATGTGTCGTAGTTCTCTTATATTTGATTCGTTTTCCACAGTTTTACTTTGTAATCCGATTTGTTTTTTCTCTATCGATTTATGAATTTCGAACAGTGGTATACTACTTTTGCCTTTATTCGTACTGTTTTTCGTTTTTTAATAACTGATATCTTTATCATCGTCTTTTCCAAATAATCAAATCAACCATTAGGAGCAATCTTTAAACATAAGATTGAAATCTACATAAAAAAACTTTTTGATAGAATTGAAACATACTAATGAATGAAATGGATTTGTCGTCGTCTTCCTAGTCTTTTAATACTTTGAATGTATTATAAGTTACCGATAATCATATTCCTAGTAATTCTTAAAGACCTCTACTGCTTAGTATTTTTACTTCATTCTTACAAATAACACAAGGAAACATGTATTATCATAATCATATCATGTGCATGTACAAAAGTATATGTGATAATTTTATTTCAGAATGTGTATTCGGATTTCTGAAATAGCGTTTTCCGGTATAATAAAAACTAAATGACTGGTTTTGAGGATAAAAACAAGTTTGTTCTCCAGTTTGTACAATCTTTTGTGCTCGCCATCGCCTCGAACATCATTTAATATATCAGGGACAACAATAATATTACCTGAATGTCTGGTATGTTAACTGTATTCCAAACACCTGAAAGATCTGTGGCACTGTTCGCTCCAGTTTCTATTCTGATGTTTGCCGTCCTATCACGTGAATTATAAACATTGTCAACGTATCCAGTAACATTTAAATAAACAGGATCGTTCCAGCTGGTCGTGGAAAGTGTTATCCCACAATCCTGTGTATCAAAGGCCAATGAATGCGGTTCTATGTTTGATGTGCAAGTTTCCTCCGGCCTATTTTGATATTCTGGTTGTGATACTTTCAGAGTATGAGTACACCGTTTCATGATTATTTCCGATGACCCAATGCAGCCGACAGGGACTGATGATATAAATGGAATAGCTATTTCTTGTCCTTCTATAATCTGGTAATTGTAATTATCAGGCTAAAACATATATTTGAGAATGCTACATTAAAAGGTATAACGTGTATTTACAATTGTCAGACCGTGACCTCACATCGTCATATTCAAATGTGAAGTACATTTATTTTACAACCTTCCCCTCTGATTTCTACTTAACAACACATACATGTACAACAAACTGTGTAATAATGGTAGATATTTCAACTATTTTTGGTGAAAATCAATAATATTGGACAAAGAGCACACATTTTGTTTATTGTGCATGTAAGATACTTTTTTTATTTATTTGTTCATAGGAGCGTGGGATTGAAGGTTAGATAAGTACCTTTTTTTCTTTTTAAGGGCCGTTTTATATAGAGCTTTTCAACTTTCTACTTGTTTTGGCTATCTTACTATTTTGATATGAGCGTCACTGATGTATTTTATGAGATGAAACGCGCGTCTGACGTATCAAATTTTAAGCCTGGTACTTTTAATAACTATAAAGGCGATGAATATAACTCAAGATCCCAACCAAACATCGAAAGTATAGTACCACCTGAAAATTAATAATTGATTTGTATTTCTCTGTATACATCATCGCCAGTCTCGTGATAGGTAAATCGGCTCGAGTGCGAAGTGCCGCACTTTCGATTCCCGGTCGATGTAAACCAAAGAATCTACTTAATTAGCGGTTTGATATTTAAGATGTAAGAGCAAAAATTATTCGGCCACGAGTCAGAAAAATATATCCAGTAGGGTGAAATTCTTCCTGAACTATGGAAACTAGCATGCGAAAAATCCGTCTCAGCGTGTCGAATGATACAAAGCAGGGGTCATATTAATATATCACTTTACACTGGACGCATAATACCCATTTAGCCTTCTCATTATCGTTTAGTTCTTCAACTCTGATTTTTTTAAAGGATACAATATTTCTTCTTTCAGAATCACAAATGAAGAACAAGATCATACTGCACATCCGTGTTCATTTGTCGAATGATTTGGAAATAACTAAGTGTCAATAGAAACATATCACGAAACGTCAATTTAAAGAAAACACAGGCCTTTATTCAATATTCAATAGTATACTTCTTATGCCTATCCCTCTTTGTATCTGTTTTAGATTTTGTTCGTTGGGTTCATGTATCAAATAAGTTTTCTATGTTTATCTTTCTATAATTGTTTGTTTCAATTTTCATTGGTCCCATCTTCATATAATGAGTTTGCCTTCACATATTTGTTGTAATTGTAGGTTCTTTCTTCAGAAAAAGTAAATTTGACTACTATAGCATACAGTAATTTACCTTTACTCCTGCTTCAAATAGTTCACTATAGAAAACAGGCCCTGGAACAGAGTTGGCATTCAGTCGTGCACGCACAGCACATTTTACCTAAAATAAAAAATTCAAAATCCACCACTTTACACTCATTTAAAAATAAGACGACGAGGCTCTAGACTTATGACAGGCAAAAGGTGTTGGGGGGTTAAACTTATTTTGAAGATATAAGGATGAATAAAAATATCTAACTATGCCGTAAATTCAAAAAGGAAGACGTCATGAAAACGGACAAAATCAAAGTTGAGTTTTTATTAAACTACCAAACAAAGGGAAAGCAACTGTGTTATTCCTTACTATGCATAGGCGTTTTCCGACAAAAATGACAGGTTTAAACCAGATAAAGCTATCTAATTTAAACCTCTATCTTTCTAACTCTATTGTTCTAAGTTATGCCGTCATTTTTTTCGTTAGAATTTCTCTTCCTATATTTTATGTCGGGGCCTTTTATAACTTACTTTACATCATAGTTTTTTCTCATTGTTAAAGGCCGAATAGTAACCCAAAACTACTAACTGTGATAGAGAGTTTTCTCATGGGCAATTATACCCATCTTCTTATTTCTATATACATCTGAAATCTCCAAATAATTACATGTTTTTAAAAACTGGGACAATTAAGAACCTGACATTTTACATGGAGATATTTGCTTATTTTTGACTCTAGATGTCTTTTCATTGGTTATTGTGTCTCACTTGCGTTTACCTTATGTTGATTATATTAGTAAAAAATAAAGGCAACAGTAGTATACCGCTGTTCAAAACTCATAAATCCATGGACAAAAAACAAAATCGGGATAACAAACTAAAACCGAGGGAAACGCATTAAATATAAGAGGAGAACAACGACATAACACTAAAATGTAACACACATAGACAAAATCCCACGAGAATAATATATATAACATCAAAACCAAATACATGAATTTGGGATAGACAAGTACCGTGACACGTCTTATCGCAATGTGAATTTACACTCAAAAATAAGAAAAAACAAACGACACAACGTTATAATGTAATACACACAGAAACGAACTATAATATAACAATGACCATATTCCTGACTTGGTACAGGGCATTTTTAAAGGAAAAAAATGGTGGGTTGAACCTGGTTTTGTGGCATGCCAAACCTCGCACTTTTATGGCCATGTGAAATATAACATCAAAATGACAACACAGGACTACAATATAAATAAATTGGAGAACACAATTGACAAAGAATCACACGAACAACAGCCAACAAAAGGCAACAAGTTCAAAATTTTAATACGCCAGAAGTGTATTTTGTCCACACAAGACCTATGTGTGACGCACAGATACAAAATGTTGAAATCCGAAACGAGTACAAAGCTGAACAGCATCGAGGACCAAAAGATCAAAAAGGTTGTGCCAAAAACGGCAAGGGTTTTCTGTTAAGTTACCAGAAAATCCCTATAATTTAGAGTAATTTATACTTTTGCAAACTGTAAATTTAATAAAATGAATATTCAAAAGATGTACATGATAAAGCTGAAGTATTAACTAATTACAGGAAACAACTGAAATACATTTACATAACCAGACATTTGAAACACAAAAGTAGACACATCCGAATACGTTTAAACCTCTACGCCAAGTGACGTCCTATTTGAAACTGAATATTGTTATTAGAATCACATATATGCCGTTTTTATATCCATATACACGTATATACGGGTATTTGACAAGTGCATGAAAATTATAATACATATTTACATTGCATGCACATGTATGCTTCAATAAAATTCACAAAAATTTGATTGGCTGTCTATTATTGTGAGGTACTTTAACATTAAATTTATGTCCGTATTAATACAAAAGCTATGACTACACGTGCTTTTTGCGTTTATGTTTGACTTATTTAACTCAAATGACATGTAAAATGGTATTTTGAAAATATTTTAAATTTGTACTGTTTAAACCGGTTTCTTCACTTGTATCTTTACCTACCACCATATTCATTTGATAGTTTCCGACCCAGTCATTTGGACGCAATAAAGCTTGATCAATGTTAGAGAACTCAAGTCGTCTGTGTGTAACTATAGACTGGTCATTTATAAACCAATACACATCATAAACATAAGTTTGTCCAGAAACTTCAGTAAACGAGCATTTAAACACTGGCTCTAAGCTTGGTCCTATATTAGGATTCAAGGTTGCACCTTCCGCTAGTTCTGCTTGAACAACCGGTAAAAATGTTTCAGGTGGTACGTTAGCTGAAAAGAATGAAAATCATAGACTACTTTGAATTTTAATTTTAGATCATTAATCAATTTGACCCTTAAACCCAGAAGAAATAAACAAAATACATCTTAAAAACACAACTCTTCAAAAAGCCTCTCCCTTGCATACACTCAAAAGCTTATTACATCGCTATTTTTTTTTAAATCCATATCCTCTGATGACGTACAATGTATTAACGTAAAGCGATTGATGTTTTCTTATATAATAATCAGGAATTGCTTATGACTATAAAGAGATAAGAGTTCAATTTTAAATCATCAATCAATTTGACCTTTAAACCCAGACACCCACATATCTTTTTTAACTTCATCTGCAAAAAATTCTTCTATTCATGTTAAAAATAAGAAATTTAAAACAAAATAAATATTAAAAAACACAACTGTTAAAAAAACTCTCCCTTCTATATACACCCAAAAGCTTATTGCATCGCTATTATTTAAAAAATCTATATCCTCTGATGACGTATTAACCTAAAGCAATTGGGTGTTTTTTTTAGATACCAATCAGGAATTGCTGATAACTATAAAGAGATTTGTCGTTTGACGTGATTAACAGAAGGTTTAATTTAACAAACTTTGTATTACAACCCAGGAGGAACAAAGCGACATAAATTACAGTGCCAATTTGTTTTTTAATATAATAAAACTTATAACAGATAAACATTTAAACACCATGTCATTGATAAACGTTATTGACATTGTAAATAATTTTAAACTATAAAGACGTTACTTCAGTAATTTGAGAAGATTGTAGAAATAAGGAATGTCATTGGGTTACATATTTGGCAGTATCATACATTTAAATAGAGTATGCGCATTTCGGAAATTTTACTGATTTATAAATGTATAATTTGTACGTCTTGAATTCAGTTCAAATATATATCGTCCCCAAAAAGATGCTCTCTGCCATGTTTATCATTTATGGCATATATAAACGAAAAGATGTTGAAAGACGGCAATTGTAAATAATATAAATAAGAAGATATTAATTTTTGTTCACTACTCACAACATTTTTACCTGAGGGGTATTAAGAATAAAAGAAAATTCTAGGTAGTCATTTTTTTCTACTTATTTTTGCGGGTTTTCGAATAAACGACAATATCTTCTATAGTGTTTCCATTCCTAAGAGTTACCCGGTTTTTTTTCTTTGTTAATAGCAATCTGCTATTTTATGGATAAACATATTATCAAGTTTGGTAGAGAGATAAAAGTCAAAATTAAAAAAATCAGGCGGCGGAAAGGGGGGGGGGGGGATTTAAAAGGAGAAAATATTGAATATTTCTAAGGAAAGATATTCTAGATTTTCTCTCTCTCTCAAAGATTTGAACAAAAATCAATTAGATAATTGAAATGACTTTTGTAAACATTAGAGGTATATAAGTTATGGTGGTATTGCTTACCAAATGATTAATTGGTTTATAAAATATTTAAATTAAAAATCAAATAGGTCATGCAAGATTCAAAAACAATCCTAAGACTTTCCTTAATATTGTCCAAAATAAATATACCAGGAATAAAATTTTGTTTTCCAGACGCCTTTTTCGTTCACAAAAGGCTTATCAGTGACCGTCGAATACAAAAAATCAAAGAGGCAAAAAATAAAATAATAAGTTGAAGATAAATAAGGACCTAAAATTCCTTAATTATTTGGAATTCCATAAAGGAATCCTTTCCTAGGGTAGAGACTCCTTATTATTTTACTGAAAATATTCAAAGTTTTCTAAACAGTTAATTACGATGATGACCATATCAATGATAGTTTATGTCAATACATAAGTGATGTTGACATATCTAAGGATACTTTAATTTACACGGCCCCTTGTAAATAAATATGTTATAAACGATTTTATGCATAGAAATGTTTTTTTGTTTGTTTTTAAGCGCTATGATTTTGTCAAAAACATTTAAAATAAGTTTTGCTTATTTTTTTCGAATGTGATTTCTAACCGAAGGGCTGCCCTGTTTTTTTTAGTATTATCAATCTGCTGTTTTATGGATAAACCTATTATAAAGTTTGATGGAGAGTTAAAAATCTTAATTATAGAAATCAGAAAAAAAATCCAAAAGATATTTTTTTATAATGAGAAAATATTAAACATCTAATTCTTCTGGAGGCAAAATCAAAGGAAAGAAAGAAATTAATATTGCTTGCGGATACAAATACATAGGTCGATTTCTGATTTTTTACGCTCAGCTGTGTTTTTTTGTTGGTGTATTCTTGTCTTTTATTTTTACTTATTTGCTTTGTCTATATGCTTTTTTGTGTTTCTTTTTTACATGTGAAGTGGCTCTGTACTTTACATTCCGGCATTGTGTTATTGTTCTATGATAATTTTTATTTTGTTATATTTCATTTTTTCTTATAAGCTTAGTCTATATACATTTTTGTTTTGCTTTGAGACTCTTTATTTATACATCTCGACATAGTGTTATTGTGCTAATGTGGTCATATTTGTTTGTTTTTATAGTGATTAAGATAATAATAGTTATCAAAGGTACCAGGATTATAATTCAGTACGCCAGACGTGCGTTTCGTCTACATAAGACTCATCAGTGACGCTCATATCAAAATATTTATAAAGCCAAACAAGTACGAAGTTGAAGAGCATTGAGGATCCAAAATTCCAAAAAGTTGTGCCAAATACGGCTAAGGTAATCTATTCCTGGGATAAGAAAATCCTTAGTTTTTCGAAAATTCAAAGTTTTATATTCAGGAAATTCATAAAAATGACCTCATAATTGATATTCATGTCAATACCGAAGTGATACCCTCGGGGACAAAACGTCCACCAGCAGTGGCATCGACCCAGTGGTGTAAATAGTTATTAAAGGTACCAGGATTATAATTTAGTATCACTTTTTTGACATTTTTACCCATTATGCCTTTTTGTTTAGTTCAAATATCGTCAATAGAATAGAATTTCATGAGATCGTCATATGCTAGCTATAAGACCAGGTTTAATTAACAGATATCTACTTAAGAAAATGCCTGTACCAAGTCAGGAATATGACAGTTGTTGTCCATTTGTTTGTTGTTTTTGCTAGTTTGATTTTGCCATTTGATTAGGGATTTTTTGTTTTGAATTTTCCTCGGAGTTCAATATTTGTGTGATTTTATTTTTTGCATCAACTGAAATAACTGATACTAATCATAGTTCACGAGAGATGAACAGATCAGACACATACAATTGCAATGCAATTAATAACGATTATTGTGATTGTGTGTTTGTCTACTCAAAATATATTTTCAATAAAGTAATTAGTTTACATATTCCGTATCAACATCGCAAATAATACATGATGGTAATGTATTATTACTTCGAGGTACAAACGTTGTTTATCATCTTCGAAATATCGTGTTCAAGTGTCTTTGTTTATTTTTTAATCTTCACCGTTTAGTTCATTTTTGGTGGTGTCCTTTTGGCGTGGTTCGGTATTTATTCAACCATTTTGTTTTCCTTTATTAACAAAGTTGATTGTTTTTAAGATCATAACACAATGTTTACTGATGTACCCCCAATTATTGACCATTTTGCATTTTATGTCTGTTTGTTTTGCACACATATTGTTGTCAATATAATGAAATTTTATACGACTGTCATAAAGTGAGAGGTAAGGCTAGCTATAAAACTAGGCTCAACCCACTATTGTTTACATACGGAAATGCCTGTAACATGCAGGAATATGTCAGTTTTTTTTCCATTCATTTGTTGTGCTTGAACTTTTGAACTGGCAATTTGTTGATGGACGTTCTGTTTTTTTTTTTAAATTTTACTTCACTTTGTTTAAGACAGTATAAATCAATAAAGATGTTCGTTGTTGTTCTGCAAGTTGTTGTGACAGTATTTTATTGGTATTTATTTGTGCATTTCTCTGTGATGAGTGTTCTTGTGTGTGTTGTATTTCTGTAGCTTAACTTGTTGTTATTTTTGCGATATTTCTTAACTTTGTCATAAAATGAGAGGTTTGGCTAGCCATATAACCTTGTAGCCATCGTTTTTTCTTGAAATGTCCTGTGCCGAGTCAGAAATATGGCAGTTGTTATCAAAGAGTTCTTTAAAGGTATGCTGGCGTTTGTTTTTGTTTCACGTCAGTGTTCTTGTTGTTCCTTTGTTTTCCTCTTATAGTTTTAAAAGTGTTTCCTTCGGTTGTAGTTGTTATCTCTCACTCGATTTTCGATATTCGATCATCGGTTTACTACTGTTGCATTTGTATACCTCTTAACTTAAATGACTATTAGATAATTTGGTTGTCATGTAAAGACCATTTTCTTCAATGGATTTCGACTTAAATGAGAAATTAGCTCATCGTGTGTGATTCATGATGTCGTTGATTATATCAGATGAAATTCTGTTATATTGTACAAATAAATAGAAGGTTCATTCTAAGCAAAAAATAATGAAAACAAAACAAGATAAAAGCAACAAGCAAAAACTTACATGAACAATTAGGAGAATATCCAGTTTCCGAATACTCCCCATCAGGGCATTTTACATCTGTCCCTAAATGTAAGTAAGTAAATAATGTAAATAAGTGTTGATAAAACAACATAAATTGCGAACAACAAATACGTAAAGTAATAATTTGAGGAAAACATGTTCATTATATTCATATGGCAGCTGTGTTCTTTGTGTTGCATTTAAAAAAAATATATATAGTATATTGACACAAAGACGCTGCTGAATGGAATACAATTTTGATGTCAAAAACATCATGGGGGGATAATTCATGGCAGTCGTAGATTATTTTTTCATTTAACCATGGGTTTGGCATTTATATTCGATTATTTTACCTTAAGCGTTAGCGAGGGGTAAAATACGAATATAAATGCCCAACCCATGATTGAATGAAAGCAAATCTACGGCTGTCATTAATTTTTCGATTCTAATAGGTCAAATTTATTAGATTTGTTAACCGTGAAAGCCCTATACACACGATACTGTTTTGGCTGTTCCTTTTTACCCCCATATAATAATATTAGTAATATTATATTATTTAATTATTTTTTTAAATCGCATTTATACATGTTCCTTTGGTGAAATTTCATTGCATTCTGAGGCGTACAAGAAGCCCGGTGTTTACATTTGATTTTTTTTTTTGGTTTACGGAAATATACATATGACGTCACCTTGTTTCGTTGCCATGCAAAAACGATAACATTTCGCGGAATTTCTTTTATGAAGTTTTACCACGAAAAATAAAGAGAAATGGACTGATTTGGTTATTTTGCTTTAGAATAAAGATAACTAAATTCTATCTGATTCTTGGTCTATGTAAACTGTTGACTTTGATGTCGAAAAATGAGAATCCCTGGTAGTATAATTAAGTTGAGCGTAAGGGGGAACAGCCAGTTTTGTGTATTTATGCGCTTGCGCTAAAAGTAGATATACTGCAATTATACTTGTCGACGATAATATGCCGTCATATTAGAATTGTTTGTAAGTTAAATGTCAAACGTTTAAATAGACATTACTTCAGTTGACAGTTGATTCATGAAGAATAATCTACAAGTATAATAATAGACTTACTTAAAAGAAAAGGAGTAGGAATTCGAAGTAAATAGATATATTGGATGATCTGATGTAGAAAAACCATATATAAAGGATTTCTATGCCCCACCTACGATAGTAGAGGGGCATTACGTTTTCTGGTCTGTGAGACCTTTCGTTCGTGCGTCCATCCGTTCGTTCGTCCGTCTGTCCAGCTTCAGGTTAAAGTTTTTGGTCAAGGTAGTTTTTAATGAAGTTTAAGTACAATCAACTTGAAACTTAGTACACATGTTCCCTATGATATGATCTTTTTAGTTTTAATGCTAAATGAGAGTTTTATCCCAATTTCACGGTCCACTGAACAAAGAAAATGATAGTGCGAGATGGGCATCTGTGTACTATGGACACATTCTTGTTTTTTCTAACTTACCAAAACAATACGCCGATTTTGTCTTCTGACTGCTCAGTAAATTGTAAACCAGAAAATCTCCTGAACATCTTCTTATGTCAATATTCCAGGTGGACTCACACTCATCCAAAAGCGTTTTAATGCAAACAGGTTGGGACACATCAGAGTTAACATCTAGTGGGAGAGTACCTAAAAGTAATGAATCCTCTTAAATTGTCAAGTTATGCAAGAGTAACTTTTCTTTATCAAGAAGTAATTGTGTTCTTTCTGATATAAGAAACTCTTATTTGGGACAGCATTTTTGATCTTGGCTCTATGTTCCTCAATCATTCTTGTATAATTTATTAATGGATTTTGATTAAAAAAAAGTAAAATTATTCGATATAACTTACTACTAGTAATACTGTAGCTTGGTTGACGTTTACAAAATGAATGTATGCCCTAAATCAGGCATTGTGTAGAAGAATACTTTCTAAAATATTATATAATGTACACACCATTTAACCATATAGGGTACCAGGAGCCACATCTGAAAGTCTCAGGTGGTTCAGTAGGTATGTCTTCTCCAGCTACACTTACAATTCTATACCATCCAGGATCAAGTCTGTCATCACTTATTGCTATATCAGTATCCAAGTCAAGAGCATACCCAGCAGACCTTTTAACATTGTCTAAAGTTGAATAACTTGCACAGGGATCTGTAATCAGATTCATAACTATATAATTGTTTCCATCTGACGCGAGACGGTCAACTCAGAAGAAATTGTTCAGAACTATGTTTTACACTATTTGGTTTCACCTATTAGTGCTGCTAATTTAAATAGAAACATTGCGATGAGAAAACTATAACATTTAGAACTGTCACCGTAAAAAGGGTCAATGTTTCGTTGTCCATTGTTTCAACCAAGAAGTAGAAACAAAGATTTGAACTTGGACAGTTTACTTGGTTATGTAGTAATGTATGTAAAATGCAGTAATTAAAATGATAAATTAAAAAAAAAAATCTTTTGTCATAAGAAACACATAAGATTAATTTGCCATAATGGAAATAGTCAAAAGAAACAATACTTAGTAACCTAGTATAATTTGCGTTTAGAAATAGAAGGAATATGTATTTAAAAAAAATTTAAAACTGACAATCCTAGTCAATTACGATTATAGTCGAGCGCATCTGCCACAGGCTAATGATATAATAGTTCTATTACGTAGACCACTCGTTCGCCGAGTCCCCTGAGTAATAGCTGGAAGACATTGATATATGCACACGATTGCTACATCTTTAAAGTTTGATGAGTCAAGTTGAAATTCTTGTCAAATTTTTCTGACATTGAGAGGAAGTTTCTCGGCAACAACCTTTTCGAAGTAACCGCCCTTATATGAGATAAAGTCGAGATAAAATTTATTCCACATATGATCCTTTGATCGATATTTTCTTAAGCAACATTGCTGTATCACTTCATCGTGTTCTTACTCGAAGTGACTGCATTAATACGATAAAAAAGAAAGAAAAATACAAAAATATCCAAAACGTTATGTTATATGACGACAAGAAGTTTTTGTGATAATCCACATAAGATTCCAATCACGTTAGAATAATTAAACAAAATACTCTACTTACCAGTCTGGCTAAACGTGATATCAGTTTGTATAATAATAATGAAACAATATACTGTGTACATGTACATTTTGCGTTAACAGTCAAAACATCCAGTCTTTATGATAATTTAAACTCTATTCAATGCTAGTTAAATAGTTAAATTTTGGAATTTTTCAAAGTTTTAGACCAATAAGAATTAACTTCCTGTTATATAGTTGTTAAGCCTTATTTATTTATTAAACAATATAGTATTATCTTTTCTTATCAGTTGTTTTGTAACACAATTGATATTAAAATGATGTTCCATATAGATATAAGTGAACCTGTTACATAGGAATCATAAATAATAATCATAAATGGTATAAACAGTATAGAAAATATGAAATGAAACTCCATAATGGACAGCACATTTAAACACACTAAACTTATAGATATAATTTGCATTTAACAGGGATTCGGATGGTGCACATACATAATGCAAGAGACACATATGCTGCAGTTTCAAGTGACACAGAAGAATTAGGCTGTTTATATGATGATTTATACATCTACTTGTACTATTTTCGCTTTTTAAAAAAGGTGTACACAACAAACAATTTGACTTCGAGGTGAACTTTGGTTAATTTATAAAATTAATAAAACCATAACTTCATTTGTCTAAAACAACATTGACAGATTTCAATGACTTTCATTGTCAGCTCTTAAAACTCGCTATCTTTATTAAACTCAAAAGAGTCCAAAGCGATTTAACCATCGTCAGTAAAATAGAAATAAAGTTTAGACAGCTTTCTATCAGATGAGAAAAATTTTCACGTTTCCGTCGGTTAATTAGAATATATGAAAAATCCAGTGCCAAACTACATCATACATGATAATATTAGAATAGTTAAGTTTCATTAATTTTCCTTTGCATCGGCATAGATTTTCCGTTACGTACTAATTATGTATGTTGATGATCATGACAAAACTTGATTTGGCGTTCAAATTAAAAAACAACAACATTGAATTCTCTTGAATGGTATTCTGAGGAACTATCATAATAAGTACGACCAACAAGGAAGTCATTGATAGATCATTACGTATTAGTATTTTTAAATGTCCAAGGCCAAATATATATCTATATTGAAAAGTCCTACGAACTATTATAAAAAAAAGAGCATTGTAGGAAGCACGCGACACAACAGAACAAATATTCATACAGTTGATCACTAAAATATGCATTTTGTATTTCATTCATCGTTTCGTGGTATCAATAATTTGATTCCAATGATACTTTTTTGTTTTTTATTTTTTTTTGTTTTTGATAGTCTTGAACGCACTATAATCTAATAAGAAAAATTGAATTGCGAGTAAATTGTCATAATCGGAAATTCCAGAGAAAAGGCCAATATAAATAACATCTGGCAATATTTCCCTTATAATTTTCTCAGGATTATACAAGTTTTAATATATTTTACATTTTTCAGATATGTTAAAACAAAATTATGCGCAATTAAACTCATCCGAACAATAGCAAACCTAAACTAAAACTATGTCTTCCTACAATATAAATCGACTGATCTCAAAACAAGGAAAACAGTGTTAACAAAGACAATCCACTTACAAAAGAAAAATCATGACATTGAAATCTATTAACTATGCATTATATAACAATATGCATTGAAAACTGATGCATCTTCATATAATCTTAAATATAACAGTGTAAGTGGAATGGTATACAAATACGTGTGTCCTTATTGACTTTTACATATATGTAGGACTCAAATCTATGGCGGATTCCATCTATGGTAGATTCCTAATCTATGGCAATTGTGACGTTACAAACGGCAAACAAATCAAATTTATGGCATATTTTTTGTTTTCTTTAAATCTATGGCAGATCTTTTCATAACGTCACAATTGAATAACGCTGTATTACATCGTTGTCGCCGATTACGATGGCGGAACCCATAGATTTGAACACCATTCCAGATGAATCCTTCACGACAATAATGTGCGGATGATTTAAAGGAAGTATATAGTTATCAAAGGTACCAGAATTATAATTTAGTACGCCAGACGCGCGTTTCGTCTATATAAGACTCATCAGTGACGCTCATATCAAAATATTTATAAAGCCAAACAATAACAAGGTTGAAGAGCATTGAGGATCCAAAATTCCAAAAAATTGTGCCAAATACGGCTAAGGAAATCTATGCCTGGAATAAGAAAATCCTTAGTTTTTCGAAAAATTTAAACTTTTGTTAACAGGAAATTTATAAAAAAAAATGACCACATTATTGATATTCATGTCAACACCGAAGTGTTGACTACTGGGCTGGTGATACCCACAGGGACGAAACGTCCACCAGCAGTGGCATCAACCCAGTGGTGTAAATAGTTATCAAAGGTACCAGGATTATAATTTAGTACGCCAGACGTGCGTTTCGTCTATATAAGACTCATCAGTGACGATCATCTCAAAATATTTATAAAGCCAAACAATTACAAAGTTGAAGAGCATTGAGGATCTAAAATTCCAAAAAGATGTGCCAAATACGGCTAAGGAAATCTATGACTGGAATAAGAAAATCCTTAGTTTTTCGAAAAATTTAAACTTTTGTTAACAGGAAATTTATATAAAAAAATGACCACATTATTGATATTCATGTCAACACCGAAGTGTTGACTACTGGGCTGGTGATACCCTCAGGGACGAAACGTCCACCAGCAGTGGCATCGACCCAGTGGTGTAAATAGTTATCAAAGGTAGCAGGATTATAATTTAGTACGCCAGACGCGCGTTTCGTCTATATAAGACTCATCAGTGACGCTCATCTCAAAATATTTATAAAGCCAAACAATTACAAAGTTGAAGAGCATTGAGGATCTAAAATTCCAAAAAGTTGTGCCAAATACGGCTAAGGAAATCTATGCCTGGAATAAGAAAATCCTTAGTTTTTCGAAAAATTTAAACTTTTTTTAACAGGAAATTTATAAAAAAAAATTACCACATTATTGATATTCATGTCAACACCGAAGTATTGACATAGCTGGAAGACATTGATATATGTACACGATTGCTACATCTTTAAAGTTCGATGAGTCTTAAGTTGAATTCTTGTCAAATTTTACTGACATTGAGAGGGAGTTTCTCGGCAACACTCTTTTCGAAGTAACCGCCCTTATATGAGATAAAGTCGAGATACATTTTATTCCACATATGATCCTTTGATCGATATTTTCTTAAGCAACATTGCTGTATCACTTCATCGTGTTCTTACTCGAAGTGACTGCATTAATACAATATAAAAGAAAGAAAATACGAAAATATCCAAAATGTTATGTTATATGACGACAAGAAGTTTTTTTGATAATCCACATAAGATTCCAATCACCTTAGAATAATTAAACAAAATACTCTACTTACCAGTCTGGCTAAACGTGATATCAGTTTGTATAATAATAATGAAACAATATACTGTGTACATGTACATTTTGCGTTAACAGTCAAAACATCCAGTCTTTATGATAATTTAAACTCTATTCAATGCTAGTTGAATAGTTAAATTTTGGAATTTTCCAAAGTTTTAGACAAATAAGAATTAACTTCCTGTTATATAGTTGTTAAGCCTCATTTATTTATTAAATAATATAGTATTATCTTTTCTTATCAGTTGTTTTGTAACATAATTGATATTAAAATGATTTTCCATATAGATATAAGTGAACCTGTTACATCGGAATCATAATAAATGGTATAAACAGTATAGAAAATATGAAATGAAACTCCATAATGGACAGCACATTTAACCACACTCAACTAATAGATATAATTTGCATTTAACAGGGATTCTGATGGTGCACATACATAATGCAAGAGACACGTATGCTGCAGTTTCAAGTGACATAAAAGAATTAGGCTTTTTATATGATGATTTATACATCTACTTGTACTATTTTCGCTTTTTAAAAAATGGTGTATACAACAAACAATTTGACTTCGAGGTGAACTTTGGTTAATTTATAAAATTAATAAAACCATAACTTCATTTGTCTAAAACAACATTGACAGATTTCAATGACTTTCATTGTCAGCTATTAAAACTCGCTATCTTTATTAAACTCAAAAGATTCCAAAGCGATTTAACCATCGTCAGTAAAATAGAAATAAAGTTTATACAGCTTTCTATCAGATGAGAAAAACTTTCACGTTTCCGTCGGTTAATTAGAATATATGAAAAATCCAGTGCCAAACTACATCATACATGATTATATTAGAATAGTTAAGTTTCATAAATTTTCCTTTGCATCGGCATAGATTTTCCGTTACGTACTGATTATTTATGTTGATAATCATGACAAAACTTGATTTGGCGTTCAAATTAAAAAACAACAACATTGAATTCTCTTGAATGGTATTCTGAGGAACTATCATAATAAGGACGACCAACAAGGAAGTCATTGATAGATCATTACGTTTTAGTATTTTTAAATGTCCAAGGCCAAATATATATCTATATTGAAAAGTCCTACGAACTATTATAAAAAAAATGAGCATTGTAGGAAGCACGCGACACAACAGAACAAATATTCATACAGTTGATCACTAAAATATGCATTTTGTATTTCATTCATCGTTTCGTGGTATCAATAATTTGATTCCAATGATACTTTTTTGTTTTTTATTTTTTTTGTTTTTGATAGTCTTGAACGCACTATAATCTAATAAGAAAAATTGAATTGCGAGTAAATTGTCATAATCGGAAATTCCAGAGAAAAGGCCAATATAAATAACATCTGGCAATATTTCCCTTATAATTTTCTCAGGATTATACAAGTTTTAATATATTTTACATTTTTCAGATATGTTAAAACAAAATTATGCGCAATTAAACTCATCCGAACAATAGCAAACCTAAACTAAAACTATGTCTTCCTACAATATAAATCGACTGATCTCAAAACAAGGAAAACAGTGTTAACAAAGACAATCCACTTACAAAAGAAAAATCATGACATTGAAATCTATTAACTATGCATTATATAACAATATGCATTGAAAACTGATGCATCTTCATATAATCTTAAATATAACAGTGTAAGTGGAATGGTATACAAATACGTGTGTCCTTATTGACTTTTACATATATGTAGGACTCAAATCTATGGCGGGTTCCAAATCTATGGTAGATTCCTAATCTATGGCAATTGTGACGTTACAAACGGCAAACAAATCAAATCTATGGCAGATTTTTTGTTTTCTCTAAGTTTATGGCAGATCTTTTCATAACATCACAATTGAATAACGCTGTATTACATCGTCGCCGCCGATTACGATGGCGGAACCCATAGATTTGAACACCATTCCAGATGAATCCTTCACGACAATAATGTGCGGATGATTTAAAGGAAGCTGTGACCTTTTATTCGAAATGTGCTGTAACGGCCGAAGCTCGCGATGAATAAGGACACCGCTGTGTACAGAACCAGATATTTTAGAAAAGGATTTATAATAAATATTTTACGGCTGACAAAGCTTATTATGTGAAAGATCAAACTACCAAATACCAATTTGATTTAAATTGTCATCAAATAAAAAAAGTATTAACGATGAAATAACATTATGTGAAAATTCAAACTGTTAATTTTTATTTGTCTTTTGTTTTTGTATAAACAAAAACTGCCTTTTTTGTTTAGGGACTAACTAGTTGGTTTAATGAATGAGATAAATAGGTACCATGCACAAATTTAAAAAATGTGTATTTTTACAAAGCACATCATTTCAATCTTTTAGTCTGTATTAAGTTATATGAATTTATTATTCACGAAATATTTTGGTTGACCATTATGTAGTGTTTATTTCACAAGTGTTTATAAACATGTTCCCGTCGTCGTACATTTCCACTTATTTAAGATAAGTCATTATAGTCGTATATGTACTGCATTCTTTTCCATTTGCACACCACTTGCCACAGATTTGGAAACAATAATCCGTCATAGATTAGGGAATTACAAAACTTGCCATAGATTAGGATAGTAAAAAATCTGCCATAGATTTGGGATGACATGAAGTCACATTTGCCATAGATTAGGAGTCTGTCATAGATTTGGAACCCACCATAGATTTGAGTCCTACATATATATTTCATGTATGCAGAATTTTACAAATCGTATTTCGAAAAGTCCCAAGAGTTACCATTATTAATAGGCTTGTGATGCAATAATCATTTAAATCGACTACATTTCATAGATCATATAAAATATGATTTAAAAACAGATGTTCCATATCCAACACGTATCTAATATGGTACTGAACGTGCATATCACGAATAGAAAATTGTAGAGCTGTTAATCGTGAATGGATCATGTAAACCTGAAGGCAAATATAATACAATCCGAAACGAAAAAAATATGAATGTAATATATTTGCCTTCGAGTTTATATCAGTTCATCCTATTTCGATGCTTCGGAAATCAGGAGTCTATCCTAAATTGAGGTAAAATATATAACTTTCCAAATATCGTTCCGATTCATAACATCACTGATTAGACATTAATTGTTCAACAACGGATATGGTTTTCCTTTGCTTTCTGTTAGTATAAATATAATAATTAAGATCCATTTTAGTACATCTGGTGGTCCGTTTATTTGATAATCGTCAAGGACAGTCAGCAGGGTTTTAGAGCATCCATTGTTCGATGTGCAAGTCAAATGCGTTTTGTTAAAATGTACTTTTTCTCTTTTTTGTCTTTTGGAAAATGTTGTTGTGTTGTATTTAGACCCCTACCAAGACATTTGTTTTGCATGCACACGTAATCATAGGTTTGAAGTTTTTTTTCAATTAAAACTTATATATAAGGTTTTATAAATACATATATAGAGTATATGTTTCGGACCATATGAGTATTTGGACAATACACATATTTAATATAAAAAAGAAGATGTGATATGATTTCCCTTGAAACAACTCTCTACAAGAGACCAAAATGACAAAAAAAACAAGAAGTAATTGTAACAGGATGCTGTTACGAAGTCTCCCAAACAAAGCTCCCATATGCATTTGATTTGTTTATTTGTCCCATTCAAGAATATATATGGTTTAAGGGTGGGGATCTTGACTGTTTACAAGTTTTCATACAAGAGGGGGTGGGGTGACCCCCTAGGGACTTCCCTTTTTTTCATTTCTTTTTTTTCTATTGTCCCCTACTAGAATATATATGGTTTAGGGGTGGGGATCTGGACCGTTGACAAATTAATAGAACATTCTCAAATTGAAGGGGTGGGGGTAGCCCCCCCCCCTGGACTCTCCCTATATTTCATTTGATGTGTTTTATTGTTCCATACAAGGATATATATATGGTTTAGTGGTGGGGATATGGACCGTTTACAAGTTTTCAAACAAGAGGTGGTGGGGTGACCCCCTAGGGAATTTCCTTTTGTTTCATTTCATTTGTTTTATTGTCCCCTACAAGAATATATATGGTTTAGGGGTAGGGATCTGGACCATTTACAAGATAATAGCACATTCTCAAATTAAACGGGGTGGGGGCGACCCCCAGGGACTTCCCTTTTACATCATTAAATTTTTTTTTATTGTCCCATTCAAGAATATATATGGTTTACGGGTGGGGATTTGGATCGTTTACAAGATAATAGCATATTCTCAAATTTAAGGGGGTGGGGATGACCTCCCAGGGATTCCCCCTTTATTTCATGTGATTTGTTTTATTGTCCTATTATCATTTCTGAAGACTGTGTGTGTTTATCACTTAAAGTTTTCAAGTTATATTCATTAAGAAGAAGAAGAAGAAGAAGAAGAAGAAGAAGAAGAAGAAGAAGAAGAAGAATAATAATAAAAATAATAAGAACTGAGCAAAAACAATAAGTCTCCAAACTTTGTTTGGGAGACTTAATAACAACTATAGGTCACCGTACGGCCTTCAACAATGAACAAAGCCAATACCGCATAGTCAACTATAAAAGACCGAGAAATGACAATGTAACACAATCCAACCGAGAAAACTAACGGCCTTATTCAAATTTTAAAAAAATGAACGAAATACAAATATGTAACACATAAACAAACGACAACCTCTGAATTACAGGCTCTTGAGTTGGGTCAGGCAAATACATGTATGTATTTTATTTTATATGAGTTCCTCCGGTTTATACGATCTTAAAATAACAATAAGATCCAAAGAATAGGAGCGAGAAATCTTTCACACCAATTCAAGGAAAATAAGTAGAAATTATAATACGTTTGTATATAGATATAGGAAGATGTGGTGTGAGTGCCAATGAGACAACTCTCCATCCAAATAACAATTTATAAAAGTAAACCATTATAAGTCAATGTACGGCCTTCAACACGGTGCCTTGGCTCACACCGAACAACAAACTATGAAGGGCCCCAAAATTACTAGTGTAAAACCAGTCAAATGGCAAAACCAACGGTCTAATCTATATAAAAAAATGAGAAACGAGAAACACGTATAAATTACATAAACAAACGAAAACTACTGTAAATCAGCAGTTGGTTTCTGAAATAATACTATTCAATAACTAAGAAGAAAATAAAGGTGCATGCTCCAAACTACCATGTTTCACTAACGGACGAAAAAGTCCACAGAATAAAGGCGCTTCAAAAATAACTCTAGCGAAGACATATTAACAGATACTGTACTCATGTATATATATCTAGTAACTTGTGTTGTTTGGGTTCGGAGAATGAGTTGTGGGTTCCTTGGAAGTAAGTTAGAATTCATTCGAAAATACCTAAATGTATTTGGTCTAAACATACATCAAAACAAAACAAGTATAATACTCATATGGTACATACACTCATTGTATATAATTAAGGAGATATGGCATGATTCTAATTGTTACAACTAACCATTAAAACTAAAGGATACAGAATAGGTACAGTTCAACGTAACCTTTAACAATAAGCCAAAACTAACACCGTATAGTTATAAATTATCGTTGGTTATTTCAAAGAGATTGATTTTCTCGCTTGAGTCGGTACGGCGAAATTGAGAAAACAATCGAGTTGAGATTACCACTGATGATCTGTTTATCGCTTTTTTACCTTTGACGAATTTGTTAATTTCATTGACAACGCACGTGGACCCTTAGTTTTAAGCAATATTTTTTTATTTTAATGTATTTTAAAATGAATCATAGTTATGCATCTACAATTACCCGAATACGAAATTTGTTAATATCATAGCGGAATAAACAGACATAAAAGTTCGAGCTTCTTTCACTTGGAACTTTATACAACTGTCATACAAGCGAGGGGTTTAGCTAGCTACAAAACCAGGTTTAATCCACATGTTTCTACATAAGAAAATGTCACATGCCAAATTGTGAATAACGACAGTAATATCCATTCGTTTGGTGTGTTTGAGCGATTGATTTTGCCATTTGCTTAGAGACTTTCGTTTTAGAACTTCCCTTGGAGTTCGGTATTTTTGTTATTTAACTTTTCACTAAAAATCATTGCTCCATGTTTTGTTACAATAAGATGTTAGAGTAGCATCTAATATAAATCCCTACAATGTGTTTATGATATAAATACAGACAAATGCCAAATATAAAAAATAATTGATGTATATAATGCAAGACAATATCATTATCCCCTTAGTCTATAAGTAGATATGCTGACAGCAATGAAAATAACAACTCACGAAACGAGGTAACTCCATATAGTCAAATATACAACAAAAATATACAACAAACCCAGTTTTTTTTTATCTTGGGAGAACTGAGATCCCTTTTGATATAAGACAACGATAAGCCTTTCGGACACTCAGACGTACCTACATCCGAAAATTTCAGTATGCAGTTTCCGCTACCGGACTTCAGGACTCAGTTGTGCTGACCATTATATTTTTCCACGCATTAAAAAAAAAGATATAAACGTGTTACCATCATATATCAGCCAAAAATACAATAAAACGGACAAAAATGAATCATGTTCAAAACGATTTTCTGAAATAACAGCATTCAATTAAAAAGGGTAAAAATGCTTGTCGTCTAGCATACACACTGCCCTATTCATTCTTTTGAAGGATACCTGTGCAAATATAAAACTAAGAAAAAAATATCCCTCTTGTTAAAAAAAACATATTTTAAATTAACTTATTCTATTTCAATTAAAATTAATTCTTTATTAAAATCAAACTGTGTACAAATTCACCTCAAAGCATAGAGGTACTACAAAGTTCGGAATTTACATGATTTCTCATTTATCTGTCCTTATCATCTGACGGATGTATGCTATCCTTGCTCATGTTCTTCTTATATCTGTAAAAGGAAAATTATAAAAGATGCGGAAAGATCGTAAAATAGTAGGTGGCATACATATATGTTTACTTGTAGTTAAATATACAAAGCATAAGACCCTACATTAGAGGAAGACAAATATTTTGACCATCGGTTTATGGAATCATCTCATTTAAGACTGTTACAAAACTGAACAAAACTGAATAATTAAGCAATAAAATTTGCTGTAATTTATTTTGCTAATAATCACCTTTTAACCAAAAACCAAATAAGTCCTCCAATTCCTACGCATACTGCAATTACAGCAACACATATCAATGGGATCTTCCATGCTATACCTAAAAAAAATACAGGTTGTGAGTTTAACAGTTATCAAGGTACCAGGATTATAATTTAGTACGCCAGACGCGCGTTTTGTCTACAAAATTAAAAATTCCAAAAAGTTGTGCCACTACTGGGCTGGTGATACCCTCGGGGACGAAACGTCCACCAGCAGTGGCATCGACCCAGTGGTGTAAATAGTTATCAAATGTACCAGGATTATAATTTAGTACGCCAGACGCGCGTTTCGTGTACATAAGACTCATCAGTGACGCTCATATCAAAATATTTATAAAGCCAAACAAGAACAAGAACATTGAGGATCCAAAATTCCAAAAAGTTGTGAGAAATACGGCTAAGGTAATCTATGCCTGGGATAAGAAAATCCTTAGTTTTTCGAAAAATTCTAAGTTTTATAAACATGAAATTTATAAAAATGACCAAATTATTGATATTCATGTCAACACCGAAATGTTGACAAATGGGCTGGTGATACCCTCAGGGACGAAACGTCCACCAGCAGTGGCATCGACCCAGTGGTGTAAATAGTTATCAAAGGTACCAGGATTATAATTTAGTACGCCAAACGCGCGTTTCGTCTACATGAGACTCATCAGTGACGCTCATATCAAAATATTTATAAAGCCAAACAAGTACAAGAACATTGAGGATCCAAAATTCCAAAAAGTTGTGCCAAATACGGCTGAGGTAATCTATGCCTGGGATAAGAAAATCCTTAGTTTTTCGACAAAAATTCAAAGTTTTATAAACAGGACATTTATAAAAATGACCACATTATTGATATTCATGTCAACACCGAAATGTTGACTACTGGGCTGGTGATACCCTCGGGGACGAAACGTCCACCAGCAGTGGCATCGACCCAGTGATGTAAATAGTTATCAAAGGTACCAGGATTATAATTTAGTACGCCAGACGCGCGTTTCGTCTACATACGACTCATCAGTGACGCTCATATCAAAATATTTATAAAGTCAAACAAGTACAAGAACATTGAGGATCCAAAATTCCAAAAAGTTGTGCCAAATACGGCTGAGGTAATATATGCCTGGGATAAGAAAATCCTTAGTTTTTCGACAAAAATTTAAAGTTTTATAAACAGGAAATTTATAATGCCACATTATTGATATTCATGTCAACACCGAAATGTTGACTACTGGGCTGGTGATACCCTCGGGGACGAAACGTCCACCAGCAGTGGCATTTAAAGTAATGTAACAGTTATTTTTCTTGTACATGTTATTATGATGGAACATGTTATTATGATGGTACATGTTATTATGATATATGGATGCCAACATATACTAAAATTCATTCACATATTTACAATTTGAATACATCTTTGATGTTGAAAATACTGACAAATGTGAGAATTTAGACCAAAAATTCATGTGCAGAAAAAGTCTTGCAAATACAATGTGTTGAGGTACTGACTTAGAAGACTGTGACTGCCTTACTATTATATTTGCCTCCTCCTTTGAAGAAGAAGGGATATTTTTTCTATGTAAAATCCCTCTCCCCCCCCCCCCCCCTCACATACGTAATTTGTGTTTTCATTTTTATTTCGGCTCCAGTACATACTGAGAATTTCTTTCTTTCTAATAAACATTGGCCTCTAAACGGATGATTTTTTTCGTCTGTTGAAATATTGGTCCATGCATGTGGCAAAGGCAAACTATGGCAAAATTAACGGAATACCACCTTATACATGTATAGTAAAACCATCCAGATTAATTTTTATGAATGTTCACAATGATTACTGAACATTGGATTCCATCATAATGAATACATCTGCGACAAAACTGAACTGTCATAGATTTTGATGGCCTTAATTATCCTTCATTTGGTATCTACCCTGTGCTTAAGTATTTATTTTCGAAAATATATGTGTATACAATTATAACTACATGTGTATACTGTATGGAAATGTATTTCTCAGAATAATGTTATGATTTATTAAAAAAAAACACACTTTAATTATTCGAGTTATTATACGAAAGCACTGGATAAGTGTAAATATTAAAAATATATAATATGTACTATTGAAGAAAGAATTCAGAGTGCCGCGGTCACGTTAAATTGAAACGCCCTCAACCGAAAAGATCCTCCGATTCCGAAATGAATTCGGTGGTTTAAGGCCCAAATCATGCTTTTTATAAAACAGGTAAGGGTCGTGTACCACTGTTTACTATTACGAATACAATGCAGATTATGCATGTTATAATTTGGATTACTTTTACATGTACGACTATCTGTCCGCACCGACACTGAAATAATTAAATGCCGATTACATTTTAACATTCCTTTATATTGACTTTTCTCAGAACCAGAGATGCGATTCTACGGGTCTTCTCCCCAAAAGGGTATAATCTTAACTTTTTTTAGTTTAAATTTCACAAATATAAGATATTTGATATTGATGAACATGGTTCATCACTAAGACCTGTGTCAATAAAATGCCATTAAATAACTTGGTCATACATTGGAAGTTCAGTTTTTTTTTATCCATCTAGGCTTAAGAGGCTAAACAATTTTGATACTAATACATCTTGCTTTCCTGACATTACTTAGACAATTACTATTTATAGTCATCACTTTTGAATTATATCAATTGTTTTCACAAACTGGATAGCTGCAAAAAAAGGCCTTCAAACCATTGTCAGTGAAACAGTTTAATATTCACTGTCATATTCCCACCTTGATACAGATATACTGCCTCAGTTTTCTTTATTCATGACAAATAATTCTGGTTATTCTTTAATTTTGATTTCAAATTAAAACCAGACGTTTGTTTATCTGTCATTCTGATATCCAACTTTTTTTCTATTAATGTTGGTTATATATGTAGAACTCTAAAGTGCGATGGTACTCTAAAGTACGATGGTCACGCAAAAGTGCGATGGTCTAGTACGCTTAAGTACGATGTTGTATCACGCTAAAGTGCGACGGCTGTTTGTTCGCTAAAGTACGATGGTTCATCACGCTAAAGTGCGATGGCCCAAAAGGGTAATGTTAAAGGGCTAAAAAATTTATAGAACACGGATGTAATAAATAGTCTTTTTGCAAAAGCTACGGTATGACAAGGTTTTATAACATATGTGATAGGCTTTATAATTACCGGTAGGCTTAAGTGATTGTTTCTAAATTAAGAAGAAATTCGGGCGTATCAAATATTGGATAATTGATGAAGCTTGCCGCTCACACAGTCTATCACTAATGTGCATATCTCCCCTTAACGTGGTCATTGTAAATTACAAATACAAATCTTTTATTGTGAAACATTTATTTGTTTAAAACATTCTTAATTTAAATGAGAGAAATGCAATGTTCTCCGAGCTTTCTTCTTTTTTCACAGCGAATACAAATACAGGTTGTATTTTCCTACAATGTACAAACTAATTTTTTAGCAGACAATTTATGATTTACGCATGAAAACATGTACTTTTATTTTACCGACTTTATAGTTTTCAATAAAATCGACAATATTTTAACGGGGACCGGAAGGTAAACTACTACATAAACAATTATTTCGATGTATCCGATAGCTTCTAATAAAAACAGGATAAAGGATACTTATGCGTATACTTTTGTATCTGTATAGTAAGATAGTCGACTGCAGGACACAAGTTCTTCTTTCAGCACCCCAAAAAAAAAACAGATTTGTCTCAGCCGACAAAGCACAGTTATGTTTAAAATGAGTAAGTCATGGACATTTGGTTTAAAGTTGTTAATCAAATATTCTACATTTATCTTTCGGCATGTTCATTTTTTGTTTGTATCAAGATTTCCAATGTATAATATCTTGAACTGTGTGTGAACGTTTTTAGTTTTAAGTTTGATTTTATTAATCTTTTATGGATGAAAGATTTTAAAGTATTTATGCATATGAAATTGTCACTGTAATGTACTTTTACGAAATAACCAATTTATTATGATATTTTAGCGTTAATGTATTTATAAGACTTATAAAGCCTTTTGCAAGTATCTTATATCATTTTACTACAATCATATAATGTTGTTTGTAAATACTATGATGTGCATGTTTGATGACGCAGGTGCCAGTACCCCGCTGGCGCTTGCCCCCGTTGTAAAGGGGTAGTTTCACAATAAAATATATATATATATTGTATAAAAGACTGTTCACTTCATAATCCATAGTACGTTTATTACGTCTATACTTTCGCGGACCATCGCACTTTAGCGTGTGAAGGCATCGCACTTTAGCGTAGACCATCGCACTTTAGCGTCCCCATCGTACTTTAGCATCCCCATCGCACTTTAGAGTCCTACATATACAAACGGGATATTATCTCTATATTGGAGATCATTTGGTGGTTTTGTGCTGTTTTGTTGGGGGTTTTTTTTGGGGGGGGGGGGGTTGTATTTTTTTTGGCTTTGTTGGCTCTTTGACATTTCCAGTCTTAATTTTGTGACTAAATTTGGCTAAATATGCAACAAAAACACGAAGAAAATATATTGTTAACTTCTTACCATTCTTTGATACAGTAGCAGTAGATATATCTGCAAAAATAAATATAAAAAAGAAGTATTTTACTGCATTATATGTGTGATCTCAAGTGAAAGACAATTGAAACAACTTATAGACAATGATAATAACAATACAACAAACAAAATAATCTACAATGATAAAATAAAATACAAATATTAAAATCATATTGAAAACATCAATCATAATATAAATAAAATATTTACTCACCAGATTTCAGTGTTTGGCAACAGTCTCCAGTATAATTGCCTGAGCATTGACAGATATTTATAGATACGTTAAAGTTGCCTTGGATACAAGTTTGGCCGCATGTTCTTGTTTCTTGCAAAGACGGTAGTGTTTTATTGCAGTTAAGGGCACATTGGTTATAAGATTTATAACTAGGCGAACAGCACAATTTTCGGAACCTTTTAGCGCTCCCCCCTCCGCATGAATGTGTACAACTATTCCACTGTAACCACGCTCCTATGTCACACTCTTTGACGCCATTTATTTGATCACAATAAAAGACACCATTGCAATGCGAGCTGAGAAAGATTATCAGAGAAAGAAGAACAAAATGAAATGGATGCTTCATGGTGGAAAAAAGTTTGTTTAATTAATTTCATTATAGTTTATACACGTATCATCTGATAAGATGCATATTGAAATTGTAAATATTATGACAATAGGCTACTTAAGTGAAGATAATAAATTGAATATGAAATTTTGTTATTAAATAAAGTTTGCTTAATGATAAGATTTTTCGATTGAAATGTCAAAAGTATACAAATATTCTCGTGCGAGAAATATCTAATACATGTATATATGAGAAGACATAATTTAGTATTTTTGAAATTATTTAAATTTCATATCTCATGTTTAAAATAGCATTTGCCAAATTTTGAAACAGAATTGCATTAATTGATACACCAAAATAATTATTCGAATATATGTTACACTAAATGCGTAGCTGAGGGCCACCTCCGGGTGCGAGATTTTCTCGCTGCGTTGAAGACCAATTGGTGACCTTCTGCTGTTTTATGCTATTTGGTCGGATTGTTGTCTTCTTGACATATTCCCCATTCCCATTTCCAATTTTATTATGTTTAAAAAGTTAGTAGAATACGGTCCGTTTGTCCTACATAAATAATTTAACAGACACGGGTAACAACATTGTCAACCACAATGTCACACGAGCTTGCTTTTCTACAGAGATAGCTGATTTACCATGACATTACTTTTGGACCTGGTTCGAGTTCCTATGCAAAAAACCAAAGAAAATCGCACCAAAGTTTTTCTTTTTAGTTGAAAATATTTATTGAAATTTGTACATGAATATATCAAAAAGAACTAGAAGCATGTTCTTCGTCCTACAAACGGATTACATTTATTATTAAATAACAAGTTTAAATGTGTTGTCTTTTTTAATACACATTTCTATTTGGTTGCAAAGCTGCTAGTATAGTATCTATTTAAAAGTTTTGTTTTTGTTTAAGTTTTTTTTTTGTTAATCATGTTAATCCGTTTTTATCAATAGATACTCTGATAATCATTGAAATAGTATTAACTGCAAATACATATTTATTTCAACATATACAAATCTGTCAACAAATTCGGAAACAATTACATTCATTCATAACCTAAATATAAAACTACAAACAAAATGAGAAGATAATTGACGGACTACTGAATTCTACAAAGCACTTTAAAATTATACCATATGTTAAACGCACGAGAATTCAGTGAAAGCGCAAATAAATCATGGTTTGGCGGGATTCTGCTTTATCTTCTATATAAAAGGATGCATAGATTTTGTATGTCAGATGACTTTTTGGCAACGCAAGTGGATGAATGCAAAGCCGGAGGTATGTACCTTTCATTATTTACCATCTATGTTTTCAAAAATGATAGTAATACTATTTGTTTTGTTGAAAATTTTTACTTAAGAATTGAATGCTTCTTTTTGTAAATTTATTGGGGTGTAAAAGCGTTGACCGAAGTACATTTTGTATGAAGCGCGGAAGCGCTTCATTCCGCGCTTCATTCTAAAAATGTAAGCACGGTCAACGCTTTTACAACCCTATAAAGTTACAAAAAGAAGCATTCAATACTTATAATTACATTTTTTAGCTATGATCATGAAAACACGAATTTTATATAGTACTTTATTATTGAATTCACCTGTGCACTTTATTGTTGGAGCACGTGTTATCATGAATGAAAAGTTGTATTGAGCAATGCAACTGCTTACGGAATAACTCGTGATGTGCAGTTAGCCAATCAGAATAAAATATCACAATGAAACATACATCTAATGTAATTATATAGCCGTACAGCCGTCTTCTTCTCATGGTCATCCGCCATTTTGAAACAACTGTTGGTGCACATGATCACTTATTTAGCTAATAAAATTTGAACTTGCAATATTATCGTGATCCTAGGACAAACATATGGATCACCATAAGCGTTAGATAAGATATAAATGCTTTTAAAGTTGAAGCAGCGTGTTAAGTTCAAAACGTTTACCTTTTTTTTTAAGAATGATGAAAATAATATAATTTACAGTATCTAATAGATATATTGCCATCATTTAATTAATTTTAATTATTAAAGTAAAAAATCATTCCTGTTCAATTCATAATTATTTAAAAATTTACAGATGTCATCAAAAAGGAAAAAAAACTGCAGCTGTAAAAGTCATGAAGATTATGTCAAGAATGGAGTGGTCGGAAATATCATCAGACTAGACGCTAAAAAAGTTAGAAAAGCAGTCAAAGATGAGCTTAAAAAACGCAGAGATATTTTCGATCACTCTACATTTCTGTGTACAGGATGTATTCAGTACTGAACTGATAATTTTCTAAACCAACCACCGATAAAAAAGACAAGAGAAGACATGGAGAACAAGGTAGAGGAGATAGTGTCAGCTATTGACAGTGGACGCCTATCGGTAGAGGAGATGGCGCGTATAGCTTACGCACTTGGACAGTCAGTTTCCAGAGATGTGTTGAGAGACCAACTGTTGCAAACTTTTGATGTATCAGGTAAAATAAATTATTTTATATAATTCGGTTATATTGTGTCTTCTCTATTAAAATTGAGAATGGAAATGGGGAATGTGTCAAAGAGGCAACAACCCGACCATGTATGGAACAGACAACAGTAGAAGGTCACCAACAGGTCTTCAATGCAGCGAGAAACCCCCGCACCTGGAGGCGTCCTTCAGCTGGCCCCTAAACAAATATATATACTAGTTCAGTGATAATAAACGCTATACTTAACTCCAAATTGTACACAAGAAACTATAAATAAAAATAATACAAGACTAACAAAGGCCAGAGGTTCCTGACTTGGGACAGGCGCAAAAATGCGGCGGGGTTGATATAAGCTACATCCAGTGTTAAATAGCAGCTTGGATCGCTAAAAGGCATAAGATATGAGGTACAGTTATATTTAGTTTATAATGCACGAGTGCTTTTGAGAGAAACCTGGTGATGAACTTTGGTGGAGTTTGACTGTTGGTGGCTTCGTGCAAATATTTTATGGAGGTCTACTCTGTGATTTTCCTCCATGTTTCGGTGCATTGAGCACAGCCGTGAATTTTTTTCTGACGATAATAGTAACTGAAAAGGAAAAGAAATTATCAGATAAAGGCCGATTTACATGTATATGCAAATCTATTCTATTTTTTATTAAGAGCCTCTACCCCTTGAGACGCAAAATCTGACACCCCGAGTGACAATTTACTTAAGGAATAACTATAATATATTTTCTGTCTATGAAGAAATATATAACATAAAAAGTTTGGTGCACACTGAATAACGCGCGTAGCGGGTCATTTAACAGTGTGCACCAAATTTATTTATGTTATTTCGAATAGACAGAAAAAATATTACAATCATTTCTTATAATTTAATTCTAAATTTCATTTTAAACTGTAGAAAACCATGAAAACACGTTGATGACGTCACGATCACATTACTAAATTATGTCTATGGGGTGATAACAAAATAACGTCAGCCAATCAGAAGACGTGTTTCATCCAAAATTAAATTATATTTTGAGGAAAAAGTAGTTTTAAAACCAATCAAATTTTAGTAAGAAGCTGGTGTTTGGTTAAATTCCTTAATAGGAATTCAATTCTATATAAATGATTCGGGAGGAAGTCGTCTAACGTAGTTTTTCAACCAGAAATTTGCAAATGATGCCTCAAAATCTGCAACACGGAGAACAAGGGAGGTGTGTTGGAAACAGAGCACTGAAAACGACTGCTTCTGCTTGTAGGAAATATATTATGTTTCAGTAACTTCCATGCAATACATTATATTGTACTAAGAATTCTAAAAAAAGAAATTTTGATACTTGAACTTACTTTGACAGTTTTTCTTCGCTTCGAAATTGCCACCCCGTGTCATACATAGCCGAAACCCCGCATGTGGCGTTCTACCCGATGTACCTGCATGGATAAGAAAAAACTAAAGTTCATTTCTTTGCAATAGCGAATAATAATTTGTCAACCAAAAATTTTCTATAGTATTTAAAACATATGTTCTCTGTTTTATATTGGTATGATATGAAAGTTTGGGCTTCAAAAGTCTACATTATAATGTACTCTATACAGAAATTTCGCTCTTTTAAAGCATTTATTGTTTCACAAATTATATATGGATACAAAGAGAAATCATCTCATAACATCAAAAACTACCTCGACCAAAAACTTTATCATGGAGCGGGACGGACGGACGGTCGGACAGTACGACGCACAGATGGACGATATGGACGCACAGACCAGAAACCATAATGCCAATAAATGGGGCATAAAAACTCATTCTGATTGGTACAGTGGTATTTTCATAACAAGGGTTCAAATGATCCGTGGTATAGCAAACATTAAATACCCTCACAAAATGTTATCACATCCGAATGAAGATAAATTCAATACTACGTCCTAGATAATGACATACTTCTTTCACTTATAAAAAAATGGCAGAATACAAACTCACGTACTTTAACTTGAAAGGACGAGGAGAGTTATGCCGATTGCTGTTTGTGCTGGCAGATAAGAAATATGAAGATCATCGATTAGAGAGAGAAGAATGGAAAGATATAAAACCATGTAAGTATACTGATGTTCTGTCAAATTGAAATCATCAAATATTGATCAATATTTACCTTGGAATTTCAGTGACCTATTTTTTCTAAACGATAAAATATACATGTATACATAACAACTTAATAAATGTAACCCTGTACATTATTAAATATTTTAATTATTGGGATGAATCATCAGTCGAATTCCATTGAAACTAATTAATTAAGATTGAAATATATACGAAGCACATAATATTCTTAGTTTTAAAAACGTATGAAGTATGTCTTAACTGTCTATAAATAGCATAGCTACTACAGCTACAGAAGATATAACAGTATCCAGATTTTAACTTGTGACATATGTGAAATAGTACAATGTCCTATTAGTGAAAAAGATCAAAGGTTATTTTGTGATACAGGTTTTTAAATTAGATCGTCGTAAACTATTTAAGCCCCGGTCACAACGAACCAACGACACATAGATCTATGCAGCGCCACGGCAAAATATGGTCCTGTTAGCGTTGATTCGAGCCCGTGAACAGTATAGAAACTAGGGAAACGCCCAACGTTGGTGAGTTAGGCCATGGATCGAACGGCGCAGTACGGTATAGTTCACTGATGCAAGAGTTGGAGCGGGAATCAGCCGGTGACTTCGTTGGATTCATGCGGATGGAGTCTGGCATGTTTCAAGAGCTTTTGCTAGGAAATGCCCCTCGCATCACAGTGGCACGACAGTGACACGACAGTAATATGCGCATCCCATGACATGAAAACTTGAAAGATAGCCCAAACAACTCACGATTGTCGTACGATTGTCGCACGACTATTACACGACCGACTTGCGACAAACCCACAACATTACAATTACAATTCTTTGTTTCTGTCTTGTACCCATCGTGGAACCATCATGGACATGTCGTAGCTGATGTGACCACTCGAAATAATTTTTTGACATTTTGCACGACAGTGCCACGACAACCATTTTATTGATCTTCCACGCCAAAATTGTACGATCTGTTGTGAAACGGCAGCGATAGATATGATATAAGAAAAACACGTTTAAGACCTTTGAATTCAATTTCCGAGTCCATCCCTTCTTCTGATATAACACCAAGCATTTGACTTTCAATGCATCTGTCAAGTCTAAATCAAAAGATGCATACTCCTTACCTAACCACCTATAGTGGATTGAAATTAAAGAAGAATTTTGCCATCCTCATTTTTTTGTATTTAAAAAAAAATCACATTTCTAAGTCTTCTATATACACCCGCCCACTTTTGAAACGACTGAAGACTTGTTTGGTTGTCTTGACCACTATTTTGATTTTGAAATTGAGTGATCATGATTCCATTTGATTGGTGTTTTTTAGGCCGCAGCAGCGCAACCTTGATATCAAATTAAGACAAATATTTTTTTAAGTGACCGAAGTTTTGTTTATGATTTTTTTTTTCAAAAACAAAAGTACATTAGGTGCAGTCATATTTAGTAAGTTATTAACATAAACAATTGAAAACAAGTTATATCGTTCGAATAAGTGAAAAAAAACCATATCATGAAACCATATTGAAAATAGTATATGCCTTGTTTGTTACAACTTGACTTTATTGAATTTGAAACAGAATTTTTTAACCTTTCAAAATCAGTGGCTGTATAAAACTCAATCTAATTAAAAACCAATCGCTCCCGTTTTCTTGGAGCGACATATCAGAAAACGGGAGCGATGAGAGATCGGTTTTTAATTAGACTGTATAAAACTGTAAAACACACTGCTTTCTTATAAAAACTATTTGATTGATGTGGTCTTCTACTTTTAAAGACGCCAGTAACAACTGTGTTCTTAGCTTTACACATTCATTTAGAGTATTTCAATATCTTTCCAGCTATGCCTCTAGGACAGGTTCCAGTACTGACGGTAGGAAAGACACAGATACCACAAACCGGAGCCATTATTCGACATCTTGCCAGGGAATTCGGTAGTTTATTTTTCAAATAATTTATCATTATCCCCCCTCCCCCGTCGTAGAGAATTGGGCTTAAGTTTTACATTTTTCCGTACATGTTTGTACGTCTCGAAATTAGTTTTAGTTCGTTTATTTTGCCTTAAACGAATGTTATGAAATTTATTCACAATGCTTATTACCATAAAATACTGATCAAATTTGAATTTGGATGGCGTCACTTTTTCTCTTTTTTAGAGTTATGTCCCTAAACAAATGGAAATAATTGCTGAATTGAATGCATTCGTTCTCTAACTTATAATAAGCGTACATCTTAACCAAATGTTATGAATCTTATACACGATGTTTATCACCACATAACACAGATGAAGTGTGATTTTTTGGTGTAGTCACTTTTAACGTTCTAGAGTTATGACCCTTTACAAATGGAAACATTGCTGATTTGTTTTCCGTTCTCTAACTAAGGTTATACAGTTATCGACTTAAGGAACCAAGCTGCTCTTAAAAGAGAGACAAGACATCAAAATAACATTCAAACTCATAAGTCGAAAGTAAACTGACAACGTCGTGGCTAAAACAGATATAGAAAAACGACAGTACACAAAACACAATTCAAACCCCACCAAAAACTGGTGTCCTGTGGATATTTTTTACTAAGTTCTATCTTGGAGTTTATAATGAGACAGCAATCGTAAGATGCAAAAATTGAAATAGAGATCTAGAATTGATTACCATTCTGCGGTTCACCCGCAAATTTTACAGAAAGTCAACAGACGCTCCTCAATCACCTAGGACCGTATTATGGTCTTATAATTAACAACAACGGATATTTGTTTGCTACATTTATATCTCAACACCCAAACTTCATGTTTTCTACAAAGCTTGCCTTAAGTGACCCATGACCTAATAAACAAACAAAAAACAGCAATCTGTTTCAGACACGACTACATTTTTAGGCATCAAGTATTAATTTAAAATTCGTTATTCAAACTATTTAATCAAGCAGTTGAAATAATATAAGTAAGTGAAATCTACAGCGATGTATATTCCAAACATATATAAAATTATAAATTTATCTATTTTAACAAATAAATAAGATAAAAACATATATACTGATCACAACTAGTCTATATCAAAGAGAGAATGGTGGCTTCAATCTGCTTATCCCTTATACTCAACTGTTCATGAATAGCTTAGTAGGGCATTGACACTAGGTTGTGTGCATGTGGTATAAAATAAGAAGATGGGGTTTGATTGCCAATGAGTCTAAATGACGTGGATTTGAGCAACTTCGATTAGTATCGCTATACAATAAAAATTTACCACTCAATGTTTGTCTACAGGACATTCATCCCAAAGTGTTAACTGTATTTCGACTTGTCTGTTTGTCTGTTCGGGAAGTATAAATATTCCTCAGCATCTAGTCGGATTGGAATATTCAATCCGATGCCACTATAGTAGTACTGCATATCACTGCTCTCTCTACACGGAATAGTCTATGCAAGTACTACGGTATCTGAAGTCGACCAATAGTGTAAGACAACATTTATCTCCCATACAAACATTTATCTGAATAGTACTAGAGTGAAACATCTCAGTTAATTCTGCAATTTGATTGATCACCTTGACAGGGAATAAGCTCATGTCCCCTGTGAACAAAAACAAAGATAAGAATGGTAAATAATGCTAAATGCAGGACACACTTCAGTGTTATATAGTTGTTACTAGGGTTTCACAGCGGACATAGGCTCATATTCCCTATTAGTGCCCTATATCCACCTCGCCTGACGGCTCAGCAGATATAAACATTGACAGGGAAAACGAGTCCCCGAAAAACATATATAACATTTCTAGTCAAAATTTCTAACCTCTTATCTTTTTAAGTTTTGCTTCTATTTTATACACATACATGTGGCTCTAAAAATGAAGAATTTTACCGACCCTAGGTTTCATACTTTTTTTGATGTTTAAATATTTCCCCCATACGCCAAGCAAATGACAATTGTCATACTTAATCAACAGGACATTCAGTGCATTCTTGCTTTTTTGAAATAAAATTTTCTTAAATTGAAGGATTATACGGCAAGAACAATATGGAGAATACTATGGTTGATGTTATAATAGAGACGATTGATGAAGTAAGGGCAGAGTTTGTAAAATGGGTCAAAGAAGAGGATGCAACAAAAAAGGTACAGCGATATAATTGTAAATCATTAATTAATTTAAAAATATAAGTATGTAAGTGGTAAAAAAAATTAACGAGATAAAACTAAGGATCAGGAGTCGCTCTCACAAAAAAAGTCTCAGACTGATAGTAAATATACTGATTTGTTCATGACATACGAACAATCTTAGTTATAGTATTTAATTTTGTGAAACCGACCCTTCGCATCAACTCATTAATGTATAAATTCAACGTCGTTTCATGAAACTTAGTCTTAATCTGTACCGCCAGCCTAGAGCGCAATATCGATGTGTTGGTCCCCTGTTCATTTTTGATTTGATATGATGGATTACACAAATATCGGATAGAAGACATATACATAAATGGAAAAAGAGGGGCGAAAGATACCAGAGGGACAGTCAAACTCATAGATCAAAAATTAACTGCAAACGCTATGGCTAAAAAGAAAAGGCAAACACACGACTATTGTAAACAAAACACAACATAGAAATTAAAGACTTGGCAAGACAAACCCCACCAAAACCTGGGGGATCTCAGGTGGTTAAATGGAAGATATGCATCAAGTCAAATACCGACAATAAAAATATCTGATGTCGACTTAATCAACCTCAACATCTAGTTTTATATAATTTTTTTTCAAAAATACAATGTTATAATCATTGTTCATGAAAAAACAACAATAAATTATGCCAGCACTTGTGGGATTGACACTCAAACTCAACCCACAATGAACCTCTAGTGCAGATTATCTCAATTGAATAGACAAAGTAATCTAAATACATTGAATATTGTGGTGATATTACGTTGAATGAGGTTTCTCGATAACGAAACAAGTTTACCACTCTTTTACAGGCAGAAATTAGTAAAAAATTGAAAGAAGAAGTGTTTCCTAAATTCATCACGTTTGTTGAGAAAATGTTGTTGGTTAATGGAGGACAGTACTTGGTTGGAAATGAGGTAACTAGTTTTATATCACTGTGCATTATAGAAAATAAGGAAACATAAATAAAACCAAAATTGTTCAATTGTTAACTTAACAAAACAAACTAGTTGTGGCAAAGATAAGAGGAGAAAAAGGGGGAAATCAATGAAAAATCTGAGTGGTATACATACAACAAAGAAAACGAAACTTCATTGACTAATTAAATCTTGCGTTATTATGTGTATCATAGTTCTTGTCTTAACACGTACCAGTAGATATCCCTAATTTTTATGAATCGGTTTATAAAGATTTCATTTAAAAGAACAATTCTTAACCGGCATTCTAGTTTTCCAGTTTCATTCATGAGATGATATGATGACTCTATAAACTTATGAAGGGGATTAAAAGTAATCTTGATGGGTTATTTTTATATTAAATATCTATTTTATTTTTTCAGGTAACTCTTGCAGATGTGGCTGTTTTCGATGTCATTTCCAGAGTTTCTGATATGTGGAGTCAGGACCTCATGAATATGTCAACTGTATTAAAAGCTCATTGTGAAAAGATAGCGTCCATTCCAAGTATAAAGGCATGGTTAGAAAATCGACCAAAGACAGCCCGCTGAATAAAATAAATTTTGTTTAAAAAAATCAGACAATTATATAATTCTGGTTAATTGTTTACCAGTAAACATATGTATTCGCTTTTATTTGATTAAAGGCCACACCATTATATTTCAACTTCAGGAGGTATCATGAAATGTTACTCCTTTTACAATTAGCGCAGGTGTGTCTATATTAGAGTGTTGAATAGGATACTGTAATAGTTTGATAAAGAAAGATCGATTGTAGCTTATTGTAATGATTGTAAATTATAATGTTATTCATCAGTAAACAGTACTACGAATGTCTTGGCTAAAACTTTTACGTTTGTTTCCTTTCTTGACGTAAACATCACCAAAATACATGCTTAACCCCGCCACATACTGTATGTATGTGCCTGTCCTAAGTCAGGAGCCTGTTATTCAGTGGTCGTTTGTTTATGTGTTACATGTTGTTTTTTATCAATTTTTTTTACATTAATAAGGTCGTTATTTTTCTCGTTTGAATTTTTTTACATTGTCATTTCGGGGCCTTTCATAGCTGACTATGCGGTATGGGCTTCGCGCATTGTTGAAAGCCGTACGGTGACCTATAGTTGTTAATGTATGTGTCATTTTGATCTCTTGTGGAGAGATGTCTCATTGGCAATCATACCACATCTTATTTTATATATATAGTTTAGTTAATTGGTATATTAGACATGCTTTACTGCGTCATATTCTGTATGCGACTGTCCCAAGTCATAAACCTATGAATGTATACTCCCAAAACAGTGATATTAACAATTTGTTATAAGGTTCAAGTAAGCTTGACATTAAGAATTTTTCCAAAAAATATACAATACTAATGAAACCAATATTTAATGTATGTAGTGGACAAGGCAGTATGATAAGCTAAATGGCGACAAATGGTGAATTTCACGAACTAAAAATTGACACAAAGGAGCTAACACAATTTTGTTTGCTGATCTGTAAAACTAGATTTTCTATCAGTTGTTCTTTGCTTTTAACTAGGTGCGAGCACAGTTTTTTTTTTTTGTTTTTGTTATAAGGAATGTATAAATTCCCAGGCAGGGTCGGTCTGTGTTTTTGTTTTTTATGCTTTTATAAATCTAATGAATTTAGCGCTTTTCAACTGATTTCTATGGACTTTTTTCTTATGTTTTGTTGTTTAAAGCACTGTTGTATGTTAGGGTGAGGATATGGCGTAAGCAAACATGTTTAGTCCCGTCGCGTTATGTATGTGCCTGACCCCGGCAGCCTGTAATTGAGTGGTAGTAGTTTATTGATGTTTATCATGCATTTATTTTCTATGATTGTTTTGTAGTTTGTTGTACCATAACCACTGTTCAAGATAAGGGGAGGTTTGACGCCTTCATACTTGTTTACTCTTGCCAAATTATGTGCGTGTCCCAAGTCAGGAGCCTGCAGTTCACTGGTTGTCGTTGGTTCATATCTGTTATATTTTTTTCGTAAATTATTATGTTATAAATTATGCCATTTATTTTCTCAATTGGATTTTGTCACCTTTTCATGTCAGCCCCTTTTTTATATCCGACTATTTCTCAATGTTGAAGGCTCTACTGTTTGCTTACATGCACGTCATTTTAATGTGTGGAAGATTGTTGTCTCATTGGCAATTTGGCATCAAATAATCCAGTTACATGCTATTTTTAACATTAAAAGCAGAAACCTTGATGAATCATATAAGAACATTCACAGATGACACACCTTTATGTGAATGATTCAGTGAGTGGACATTTTCTTTATGAGGTAACGTGAATAAACGGATAATGGTAGGTTCTTTTCATTCTTCATAAGCAGTTTTTGTATATAGTCAGCATCATATGAAAAAAGGAACAAAATCGACAAGAAGATTAGCATTGATGATTCCGACGGAAAAGCCAATTGTTTTTTTAAAAAATCCTGTCCTCCTAACGTAAGTAATATATGTGGTTCATAACGAAATTAATTTTGATATCCTTAGTTACAGGGAATTTTCTGTTTGGATTCGAGTGGTGTTTTTCTTTACAAAGTACGATGTATCCCAAATCACATAGTCGGGTGTCTTTGGGGATAAGTGTGAATTCGTTTATTGATACTTTCAAGTAGTACTTTAATGTTGGTTTTTTTTTCTGCATTTGTTAGTTTGTTCTAGACCTTGCAGAAAACCATTATCTCTTTATAGTTTTGAAGTCTATGAAGTACAGTAATCTATATGAGGGTTTAGGACTGCATTCTCACATATCTGTAGGTTAAGTACAATTTGTTCAGTCTCTTCAAGTTTTCATTAATACTATAAAAAAATATTACTTGTGTTTTCGTTATCGTATCTTATAAATAAACTCATCATAGATACCAGGATTAAATTTTGAATTTACGCAAGAGTCGCGAAACGCGCCAAAGTCTACCAAAGACTCATCAGTGACGCACGAATCCAAAAAATTTAACAGGCCAAATAAAGTACGAAGTTAAAAAGCATTGAGGACCAAAATTCCTAAACGTTTTGCCAAATTAAGCTTAGGTAATCCATTCCTGAGGTAGTAAACCCTTAGTATTTCAAAACTCAAACGTTTTGTAAACAGTTAATTTATAAATTTAATAATGGAGAGGACGGATGACGTATTAAAGGAGCTACATTAACCTTACGTGCCACTCCCAATCTTTATCAAAAACTGTTTTATGTCATGTATATCATACTATATTCTGTTATTTAAAAAACGTTTTGGTTGATAATAGATATTTGATACTTTCGGTTGAATTTAAACATTGTTTTACACTGGACGATTTAGAGATTGGCATATTGTATAAAAAAAAATTCGCCTATTGTTTAACACTTTGGGTCGATTTGTAGACGGTGTTTTTTGGTTATTAATGTTAGGGTTGCTGTCTTGTTAACTCATAACTCATATCTTCTTTGGTCTTCTTCAAAACACACCAAACTGGAAACAAAATAAAGTTGTGTTTAAACTCATCGTAGATACCAGGATTAAAACTTTGTATTTGCGCCAGACTAGCGTTTTGTTTTTTCTATGGTCGGGTTGTTGTCTCTTTGACACATTCCCCATTTCCATTCTCAATTTTATTCAAAAGGCCCATCAGTGACGTTCGAATATGAAAAAAAGTTAAAAACGTCAAATATAGTACGAAGTAGATGAGCATTGAGGACCAAAAGTTATACGATTGCTAATGAGACAATGTTGCATTTGGAATTATAACTGATTAACAAGTATAAGATATAGTCTTCTCATATCTGAGTGGAGTCAGCAATCAAAATATGAGACGACTTAATCATATTTACATAGAAGTAGTACAAAATTGCTCCCTTTAGAATATGAGAAAAGATAAAATAGTCATTACTTGAATGCCGTCCCATATATTCGTGATTGACGCCACTCAAATATGAGAAGGCTGTATATAATGCATGTGATCATGTAAAAACACAACAGTTTGTTATCTACGAATGAAGATAAACTTGATATGATGTCCCAGATAATGACATAGTTTTTTCACCTAACAAAAATGGCAGAATACAAGCTTTCGTATTTTAACTTTAAAGGAAGAGGAGAGTTATGCCGATTGCTGTTTGTGCTGGCGGATAAGAAATATGAAGATCATCGATTTGAACGAGAAGAATGGAAAGATATAAAACCATGCAAGTATGCCACTGTACTGTCAATTTTGAAAACATCATATTTACCGAGGAATTTACAGATTGACGAATTTGTTGACAAGAATTGACCTATATTCTTCACTTATTGCTTATTTCTGTTATATGAATAAGAGCAGGCAGTTTGTCTCGCATCAAAACTCTAAAATAAAGATGTAAATAGTTTATTATACTATAAACTAGTATGTGTATGTATATTTTTGTGCTGAATCATTGGTCGAATTCCTTTCAAACTAAGATCAGAATGGTTTTTTTTTTAATAGACATAATACTCTTTTTTTTTCTAAATATTCTTAATTCTTCAAACGCTTTTTGTGGATGGGAATGGGAGTAGGTTCAAACTTTCTATAACTCAACCTAGCGTTCTTTTGCTTTGTTATATGATACATGAATGGGACTCGGTATTCGTCTAAGTAGTCGAAATACTGTACCACTAACCTGTCAACACTGAGATTGTGTGTTCATATCCCAAACATTGCAGGTGCGCTTTACTTTAACCTAAACCGACTAGGATTGTCAGTTTTCTTATCGAGGTCCAATGGGTCTCTCTGTGTATTCTGGCATTCTAAAAAAAAATAAAATATAACAAATATTCGCCCTCTTTAGAGGTTGACTATAGCGTGCAATTCCTGGGTTCATTTCTGCCATAGAAATATTGTTGAGTTTATCAATCAGCCCGGGTCTGCCTTTTTTTATGGTATTTCACAAATCTCAATTCCAAACATCAGATAGAACCCATCCACTTTTGCAATATCAGCAAGCTTATTTGGTTCAAGGCTATTTTTTTCTTTACTATTCTGACATTCTTATTGAAAATTATTTTAAGTTGACTTTCTACTTTTTGGAATTCTGGATCCTCAATGCTCCTCAACTTTTAATTGTTTGGCTTAATAAATATTTTGATATGAGCGTCACTGATGAACCTTATGTAGACGAAACGCGCGTCTGGCGTACTAAATTATAATCCTGATACCTTTTTCTATATATAAAGTTTGCTTTTGCTATGATGTGACTAAATTATAATCTTCAGTTTTGTTTTATGTTTTGTGGTTTTTTGTTTGTTTTTTTTTTGTTTGTTTTTTTGTTTTTTGTTTGTTTTTTTGTTTTTTTTTTTTTGTCAAATGTTTTAAATGTTACTAACTAACAAAAACACTGACACAAGTTATATGGTTCGAAAAGGGTGTAGATTAGAATGAGAATACCTAACATGATTGTATATTAAAAAAAGTACGTGCCTAGTTTCTTTTTTTTTTTGCTATTTTGAGTTTACATTTGTTTTCATAAATTCAAGGGCTATCAACCATATAACATGCTGCTTTCATTAAAATTAACATTTCCTTTGCTGTGGTCATCCTGTTGTTTGCCTCATTTGTTGACCATTAAAACTTTTAGGAAATATCATTGATGTAGTCATAGTTATAAATAAATTGTTAACAAACTTTAAATTATCGAAATACTAAGGATTTTGTACCACATTATTTGACAAAAACTTTAAAGTTTGTGAATTTTAAGTCCTAAATCGTTTTAATTATTCTAGCATCACTGAAGAGTCTTTTGTAGTTGAAACGTGCGTATAGAGTACACAATTTAATGCCTGGTATCTATAATGAATTAATTTACGTGAGTACTAAGTATTCAACTTTATCTTTACAGCTATGCCACTAGGACAGGTTCCAGTACTGACGGTAGAAGGGACACAGATACCACAATCAGGAGCAATTATCCGATATCTTGCCAGGGATTTCGGTAACCTATTTTCTTAAACCTTGTAACAATGTTTTAGTTATATCCAATTAAGTGTTTGTTATTATATGATTAGTATATGTATCTGCGTTCAAAAATGATTGATACGTATACAAATGGACACGAGGAAAGCGTGAGCTATGTTAATGACCCGTTAATAAACAGATCAATTCACATACTTGTCTTTAAAAATTTGGATTTTTAATTTCGGACGCAGGACGTAAGCGCATAAGATAATCTATAAGAAAGTCATGCAGACAATCCTCAATGATTATTTGATGCATCAATTAGGAGATGTGAACCAGAATGCACTTATATCATATTTATTGTCATTTCCATAGTTTGGAAGGCAGATCTTCTAAAGTCTCATTTCGTTCTGGTCAGGACTTTTTAGACTCGGTTTACCACTTGTTTATTATTGAAGACTATAATTTTTCTGATGTTTGGTTGTTGTCTCATTGGAGTTCACCCCACATATTGTATAATTCGTATTGTTTTATATTCATTTGAAATCCTAGGACTGAGTATTGGTCCAATATTTTCAGCAGAGGGTATTTGACACCTATGTATTTAACTCTACAGGCAACATTCATATTTTTATACAATGATCTCAAAAAATGACCCATGACCAAACAAATGAAAACAGAAATTACATATAAAATATATAAAATACAAAAATTTATTCATAGCACAACTATTCTGTTTCAACTAGAGAATACTGACTTAAATATCTTTATTCCTCACTCAAAATCGTTCCTGCATAATAGGGGCAACCTAATATCTTGGTCGGACATAACGTCATCTGATTTTGTTGATACTTCGCGTGCAGAAAATCAATCGGGAGTTGAGGTAAGTTCGCGAAATTGGTCTTCATGACGTAAATTCAATCATGTTTATGAAAATTTACATCTTTCTTTAGATTAATTAGATTAGTATGGTTTAAAATTTAAAACAATTCCCTTCAATTTTTGTCTACAGACCATTCATTCCAAATGGTTAACTGTGATACATATAAATGAGGTCACCTGTATTTTTACTGCTGCGTGGCCATAAAATCTATTTCGACGTGTTTGTTTGACCGTTCGATGGGAATAAATATTTCGCCTTATCTACTCGGATCGGAACGTTAAATAAGATGCAACAAGTATGGTATATCGCTGCTCTTTCTGTACGTTATATTACTATTGCAATAACAGCAGTAATTGAAAGTGACCAATATTGCAAAACAGAATATATCTCTCATACGAAAATACGTTTACTGCATTTAAAGTCAAAATTTCCTGCCCCTTCGGTCTATTGGTATATCCTCTTTTCGTTTTTAAAGAATATGTGTACGTTCACATTAAGCAAACGACAATCCTTACTCAATTAACAGGACATTTTATTCGTTGTTGTCTATTTTTTATGTTTCTACTTAAATTAAAGGATTGTACGGCAAGAACAATATGGAGAATACCATGGTTGATGTTATAGTAGAGACAATTGATGAAGTGAGGTCAGAGTTTATAAAATGGGTCAAAGAAGAGGATGCGACTAAAAAGGTTTTGTGTATCCGTTTCACGGATGATACCGGATAAATTCATAATGTCAAATACAATACTAACACGAGCAACACAACGGTTGCCACATGTGGAGCAGGATCTAATTACACTTCGCGGAACACCTGATTCTGGTGGAGTTGGTGTTGCTCAGTCTTTAGATTTCTATGTTTTCTTGGTGTACTAGTGTATGTCGGTTGGCCTTTTTTCTTTTTTAGTCATGGCGTTGTCAGTAAAAAAATTTCGAATTGTGAGTTTTATTATCCCTCTGGTATCTTTTGCATCTCTTTTGTATACGATATTGTAAATCACGAATGTATATAAAAATGTCACGCTTAAAGTCTTTACATAAAAAAGCAAAAAAATGCTCTCATGTCTTTATTAGCCATTTATTCGAATGTGAAATTAATGTAAACAGGTTACTTGATTCACCGTAAAATGAACTTTTGAAAATTCAAAAATAGAAAATAAAATTAACGAAAGGTTCAATTTTCTCTTGGTATCTAACTTTCAAAGTTCTAATATTAATACGATTGTAAGAAAAGTGTGGTAGATTACTCATACTGTTTATTCTGTTCTTTTGGTGGTATCCATTTGGCGTGGCTCTGTATTTTTATGTCTCGTCATTGTGTTATTGTTCTATGATATTTTTTGTATTATTGTCTTTCATTTTGCAAATATGCTTTTTCTGTATGCCTTTTTGTGTTTCTTGGATACATATAACGTGGCTCTGTACTTATACATCACGTCTTTGTTTTTTTTGTTCTATAAAAATGTCTGTATTCCTGTCTTTCGGTTTTGATAATGACTGTGCTTTTTCTGTGTGCCTTTTTGTGTTTCTTTCTTGCATGTGACGTGGCTTTATACTTTAAGTTCCCGTTATTGTGTCATGGTAAATGTTTGTTTATATATCTGTTTGCTTTTATAGTCATCAAGATAATAACACAACGTTGACTGTTGTACCCCTATTTTTGACATTTTTACCTATTATGTCTGTTTGTTTTATTCACATATCGTTGTCATTATACTGCCATTTAATACGACTGTCATACACGTGAGAGGTTTAGATAGCTATACCACCATTTTCGACATAAGAAAAATGTCTGTACCATGTCCGGAATATGTCAGTTGTTGTCTATTTGCTTGATTTGTTTGAGATTTTGATTTTACTATTTTATTAAGGACTTCCATTTAGTTTTTGTGTGATTTTATCTTGTTGTTGGTTCATAAAAAGTGTATATGTCGTTATCATATTTGTTGGATTTTTTTCATGTATTGATTTCTTAATTAATTTCTCTATTAATACAGATATTTTCTTTTTTGAATTGTTTGAATTTATTCAATATTTAATTGCTAACATCCACTTCATTTGAAGGTAATAACGAGTAAAGATAACGAGATAATTTGAACATTTGTGACATAAAGATAAAATGCATCATGAAAAATAAAGTCAAATTGAAAATCTAGATGGGAATACCTCAGTTGATAAGGGAAACTAAAGTTCATTCCTTAAGAAAGATTACAGTATGACAGCAGACTATCTTGACAGAAACAATTTTACAAAAATGATGTATAAAAACATTGAATATCAAGATATGCTAACTTCGATTTCGATATCGTATTAATTAAATACACATATCTATTAATCTCTTACAGGCAGAAATCATCAATAAAATGAAAGAAGTAGTATTTCCTAGATTTATTACGTTTGTTGAGAAAGTATTGTCGGATAATGGAGGAGAGTTCCTGGTTGGAAGTGAGGTAACTTATTGTATATCATTTGCATTGAATTAATCATTCATAACACATTCGTAACAAAACAAAACACCGAGGCAAAGACTAGAGTAGCAAAACGTAAACATTGATGAACAAAATGAGGTGTACTCAACAACATCAATCAATACAAAACCTTACTCACTCATTTACCTTCGTTTGATAATTCTTGTCATAACAAGTACCATCAATAATAATAACACTTTAACTCTGAAAGTACAAACTTTACTTTCAAGTTAGTTTAACAGTTGCATTGATGAGGCAAGATGGTGTTTCTATGAAATTGTAAAAGAAATAGAAAGAACAATAAACATGCTGATGAATTGTTGAAAATATTTTATTAGTTTCGCGTTTATTTGAACTCAAATGCAAATATCTACAATAATAATTCGAATTTTATGAAGGTTTATATTGATTATTTTAACATTAAATATTTCTCCTTTTTTCAGGTAACACTAGCAGATGTGGCTGTATTTGATGTCATTGCAAGAATATCTGATATGTGGAGTCAGGACCTCATGAATATGTCAACTGTATTAAAAGCTCATTGTGAAAAGATCGCGTCCATACCAAGTATAAAGGCCTGGTTAGAAAACCGACCAAAGACAGCTCGCTGAACCCTTAATCATTATGTTTTGTTTTAACTAATCTGGACAATTATATTTAGTATGTAATTCGGTTTGATTTAATGTATGTTAGTGGTGTACTACAGATTTATACATAAAAAAATAAATACATTATTATTTAAACAAAGAACACATTTGTCAATATTATATTTTAAACTCAGAAGGTGTCATGTAATGTTAACCTTCTTTTCGATCACACCAGGCTTGTTCAAACTACTCCGTATGTCTAATGTGGTACTGTAACAGTTTGATGAAGAATACTCAGTTATGGCCTTTGATTTATTTATCTATCACATGATCAGTACAACATTTACCTTTGCAAACTAAGAATCCACGCTACACAAACACTCATTTTACAATATCACCATATCAATTCGCATTTTCGTTTCACGCGGCTTTCAAATATTAAGCTTTGAGCGTTCCTGATGAAGGTAAATCTAGAAAAGCGCTTCGGACGAATGAAATTATTAAACGTGTTGTTTTTTTGTTTTTTTTTTAAATCTAAGAACAGAAATACGTGGTATTTAAAAAGCAAATTAACAAAATAATCAGAAAATATATCATGAATTAAACATTCTATCTGTAGTCGTTTGTACAGTATTTAAGTCTCTCAATCCGCTTGAGTTTAGGGATACAGAGAGAAATGAAAAAAAACCAAAGGGGACAGTCCGATAAACAGTAAAATTGCACAAATACTGAACTCTTTGGAAAATTCAAAACGAAAATCCCTAATCAAATGGCAAAATCAAAAGCTCTAGCTTATCAAAAGAATGGATAAAAACTGTCATATTAAACACACTATATGACTAAGACGGAAAAAAAATAAAAGACAAAACACCAATAGCAAAACACTACTAGTGTTAGAAAGAAATGCGCTCTTTATCACTAGGGCTTGCGTATAAACCCTTTAATTGGACCACTTCACCAGCTTTTCCAAGTGGAATCATTTTGAGTATGCAATACCAGTACCTTCAATTTGAAAGCTGTGGAGTCAGTCACTAAAAAGGTTCAAACTTATACTGTAAACAAAAAATTATTGAGAAATGCAAAAGCCTTACTCTATTGTTAATTTCAAGAAAAAACTTCAATTGATTTTATGCGGCTAAAAAGAGCTCTTCATCTTTTTTAATTCCTTTATAAACTTCGACCTTATTGTATAGACTTTTATTCCAAAAGTACTTTTAAATATTTTATGAGATTAAATGGTGATGGTTGCAATATATCGACACATAATACAATGTCCTTACAATGGCATTGGCATTAAAGTCACAACATAATATATGAAAACAATAATTATTCGATTATCAATACAGTATCAATGTAACAAAACCAGTAATAAAATAGAAACCTAATTATGCAAAGTATGGTATTCACTAATCTATTTATTTTCCAATATTTACAATGAAAATACGAATATCTGCCCAGCAGAATCTAAAACAAGGTAAATGTTTTGTATATTACTGAAAATTATTTAACAAATTTTGATCAGAAATGCTTTAATTTGTACTTATCTGAATGATGAGGTTTTTTTAACAAAAATATTTAGCTGGAGGATGTGTAAGCGCGAAAGTATTGTTAACTTTTGGCTTCTATCAATCTACAAATTAACATTTTAGTATTTGATGTATGTCAGTGTATGATATATATTGTTGAAGGTCTTTCAGTAATATTATCAGATGCTTTTGGAACTCTGACTGTTGATTTGTTCAGATTCTACTTTCTGCTGGTTGTGTTTATTCAAAGTTTCAATAATTGTTTTATTGTCAATATAAGTTGTTATATAGCTTTGCAAGTTGTTTTTTTTCGTACACCTGAAAAGATTTTTTCCCATTTTCAAATATATGATAACCTATATGCGTGATCATAAAATACAGACTTATTTCATCTGTAAACGTCTTTGAATTCACAATGTCCATCTCAACTCCTTGAACTACAAGTATAAAATTCTAAACCTTAGCGACTCTCAATTTTATTACTAATAAGCCCATGATTTGCATGTACTGTGATTTTTATGGAAATTTATTTAATGCATTTTTTTTTTATTCAGTTTATTTATGATGGATTTTGAATCATTAAATTGATGTAACCTAAAACAATAAATTGCGATTCAAAGATAACACAATTTTATTAATTACAGGATTTATTGTGCAGCATTGCATATTGCAAATTTAAAGGACCTTTAATTGAAGATATATTTACGAAACCACAAAGTTCGTGTCTTCATACTTTACAGACATTACGAAACAATTCATGTAATTGCATTTACCGAGAAAAAAAAAAGTAAAAATATTTTTTTTTATAAAAATTGGTTCTTTAATTTAAATGCACCTAATATACTGCATATCTACAATAATTTGAACTGAATTACCCTTTATCGTTTATTTTATTGAAAGGATTAAAACCATTAAAAAATTAAATATGCGTGTAAAAATACATGTAAAGAAAGTTCATCCAAAACCCCTAAGCCGTTTAGATATGACACAATTATTAAGTATATCGTCTAAGTAAGTAAGTTTTAATCACAGTCAAGGTGAAGATCAACAATAAAATAAATTTTACATTGATTGATACATTGTTAAATACCTACCCTCCCAGAACGCCTGAGATCATCCCCATTTTTGGCGAGGTTCGTGTTGCTTAGTCTTTAGTTTTCTATGTTGTGTCTTGTGCACTATCATTTGTCTGTCATTTTCATTTTTAGCCATGGCGTTGTCCGTTTATTTTCGATTTATGAGATTTTGTCCCTCTGGTATCTTTCGCCCCTCTTTTGTATTTCAAAGTATATCTTAAATTTGCTGTCTCAATCATATTTGCCCTTATGTCTCTTATCGTTATTTTTTTTTTTTTATAAAAGGTATATAAATGTTTTCTTTTTTATTACTTATAGAATGAAATTCAAAACAGTGTGGCCATTGATTGACACATAACGCAGATACAATCGTTTAATATTCCAATAAAAGGCATATTCATAGTCAGTTTATGAAAAAGGTTAGTACAAATTATAGGGCATCGAAATATTTGAATAGAAGATAAGTTTCACATTAAACCGTAATTAATTGTTTTTGCTAAACGTCCAGTGGGAAATATTTCATGCAATTTCAGGACGAAAACAAATATCAACAGGTATGGTCTGCAAAGTTGGTGGGATATTGGACGCGAAATATGGATCGCAACTGGAGTTTCAGATGATGTAAACAAAAAATGTGAAACTGACTGTTTTCCTACGACGGCATGTCTAATCCATTAAAGTCGACAATTTGAAAAAAAAAAATAAAAAGGATGACCATAATACGCTTGCGTACTTACGGCTTCCGTACGTACTGATAGTTTGTTGAACATGATAAACTGTAAGATTTTTTTTATCTATTTCATCGTAAAATATACCCATTTTTCGTTACATTGTCAATTACTGTTTCAAAACGTGAATATATATATATTTAAATTTCATATAATTCGTGTTTGCTAAAAGTGACAATTAAACTAATAAAACCTCACCTGACATCGCAATCGATTATATTTTTTCAAGTACTTATATCAACACTTTTAAACCTTGAAGTGGCAGAATAACGACTCATTTTGAATTTTGTTTATTTAACCGCTTGATAGTGTCTTAAATTTAATATCACATATGGTTATTAGCTGGCTAATGAAAATTACCGCTCTATTGTAGCAAATCATATTCAGAAGATGAAGTGCACACTAAAGTGGTGAAAGAATTAGGTCAACAATACATACACTTGTCTTAATTAAATTATTTTATCATCAATAGTATATTTAATTCAATATATAAAAGGGAAATATGATCTAAAGGTTTCACTTTACATAACCCTTAAGTTAATAATATAAAATATTAATGAACTAATTAAAAATGTTTCGAATTCCTGTATGGTTTAGCATTCATTTAATGATCTTTGAGATTAACCTAGTAATATAGTTTGATAAATCAAACCATGTATTTAAATTTCCGATCACTTCATAGTTCAGCTTTCATTTAAGTAATACTTTAATTAAACGGTGCATTACTTTTAATTTAAAATCATATTTTTACCTGAGTTTACCTGTAAAATTAATGCGCGCAAATGTAATCAAAATCTGCGCGCAAAAGGAAAAACATTTTAATCCCCAAATGCGCGCAAACGTAAAACGCCCAAAACCCCGAATTAAAAATAGAAAGTAAATTGATTAACCCTTTTAACGAAAATCGAGCTACATGAATTTAATAACCTTTATTATCTCATTCTGTTCTAATTAGACTGTATTATTGGTAACTGTGACTGAGACATGTTCTAATATAAAAATAAGAACGTTTGGTAAAATTGTCAAGGAGAATACTCTCCACAAGAGACCAAATTACACAGAAATTAACAACTAACCCACCACACGGTCTTCAATAATGAGCTAAACCCATACCGTATAGTCAGTAAAGTGACAGAGTAAAGGTAGATTAATGAGGTCATATAACCTCCTTTGTTAAATATACGTCTGATGAAGATTAGCGAAACCAACAGTAGCAGCGCCAAATTTGGTGTACGCAAATCAATCAGCCTGTAGTTATCAGCAATATGTTAAAACATTAGATAACATAATAGGATCACAATTCCAATACTTAAGTTAGGCTTCTGTTGAGCAATGAGATAACAGAACATATCGATCGCCAAAGTTTAATGGTATCCGTCTGACAAATATTTTACAGGGAAACTGTAACTCAAAAGTTAATATATGTAAGCTTTAAAAGTCAAATGGTATATCTGAAATAAATGTCATAACGGTCCATTCAATTATGAATTAAAGGAATGTGTTGTAATGGTTGTGGCGATTCTTTACCACATTTAACACATTGCAGGATTGTTTTAAACACAACGCAATTCGGGTTACATAAACTTCAATTGGGATCGTGAAATACTAAGACAAGCTACAATATTAAGAATGCATTTTTGTTTCGTTTTAAATCTTTCATTTCCGAAACTTAATATATAGAACTAATGATTGGCGGTAAACAAATGGTAAATATACGCGTAAAATTGTTATTGTTAGGTTGGGTGCTATCACCTTTTGGCAACTATAACATGCATGGCCAGTAAGTTACCATTTGATAAACATTTGACCGTTGAGATAAAGAAAAGAAAATATATACTCCTGCATTATTCTAGTGTATAATGATGAGACGGAAATATAAACCTGCAACAATATAAGTAACAAGCTTTAAAAAAAGAGCGACATACTACACATATAAATTAATCATCTCCTGTAGATATTTTCGTCTTCGTGAAAGACAAGTAATTGCTTTTAAACTTCTTTAACGTTTTTCTGTTTTTCGTTGAAACTTACGCTCAGTAAGTGGTTAGGCTCAAACTGCTATACACTTGTATTTGAGACGCATATTCTAGTATAAGATCAAGGAAGCGGTTGTACAATTTCTTTGAATGATATTACTATTCACAACAAGTCTTTGATCGAAAATAGTTTGAATATGAACTAAAGTCAATGCCATATATATCTGGGACTGTCAGTTATATAATAAAATTAAACTTAAAATCAAACAGTTTGTCGTTTTATTTTTGTACCATTGAGTCTTGATAATCTTTTGATGTATAGAAGTTCTGTGTTATTGAAGGAACACTTATTAAAAATTAACCTTCGTATAAACAATTAAATAAATTCAAATATGGAAAGTAGAGAATTAAATGACCTATTCACTCCTTCTTATTTTTGGATTGATACTATTTTGCTAGTCTTTCAGGAGATTTACACCAAATACAATACACAGATTTACCTACCGGGTATATTATTATATATTCTTTATAAATCAAATTAAAAAGTTTAAACATTGATCCTTTTGAATCATAATTGTTTTAAATTTCCAACACTTAACATTGAACCACCATTTAACCGTTGAGCTGCAATTTTGTGAATTATACGTAATATGAGAAGGTGTCTATTATTATTTGTATATTTTTATTAATCGAAAATTAAAAAGAGAGCTTATTATCTTGTCTAAAATGGCACCGCAACCTAACACAAGACTTAGTCTGATTTATTTTGTACCACAGTGGAAACTTGAGGTCATGCAGTAAATTATAAATCGTATGACATTTGAAATCAGTACGCAGAAACGAATAAGATATATCTGGAAAGTAGTTGGATTTATCGTAATTACAAATCAGGTTAGTAATATTCTTTTATTTTCTTTTATCTTTTTTTTTTTTAGATTTATTTTTATTAGTTTTTTTGAAAAATGATATGATCTCCATCAATAATACGAGTAATAGAATTCTACTAGTATTTAATAAGAAAAACAGGTGCATAAATAAATCATATTTTATTTTCTTTAAGAAAATTTTGAAATACTTGGCAGCATACGGAAGGATTAATAACTTTATCATTAATTTACCCTTTTCCCCGCCAATATATTGAAATTACAGCATACCATCAGATCATTGTTTTCAATGTTGTCAAGTTAAACGGTTCGTTTTCATTCACTGTAGCAACAGATACATTACGCAAAATCAACTCAATAGAGATATATCGAACAAATGCACTGTATTTCGTATTGACGAATTTTAATTTATAAACTAATTTAAATTCTTTGTCGTTATGAAAACGTTTCTCGCCGTCATTTTTTTTCTAATTGGTTGTAACAGCCCAATTCGATGATGAACACATTAATAGACGGATTGATACCAGGCTTAGGGATGGCAGTCTTTTTACCAAGCTCAGGACGAAAGGATGATGATATGAAATTGCTACATTTATTGTATATGGAAGTATTTATGGTCAATATAATACTTTCATGTTTTAATTAGATTTGCTATTATGAAATTTTTGAAAGCACTTTAGACAAGACAAGACAAGACAATATTTTATTTGAGTCTCACCTCTTATAAAACATTTACATATAATATTACAATTTCCAATATAAAACAAGAGCTACTCTAAAAAGAGTTATGAGAGACTATAAAAAATGATTCATTTTCAGCAAGTAAAACAATATCATCAGCATAGAGCAAAATACATAATTTCTCTTCCTCTGTACCACTGTGTAGAGCTTGATTGACGATTCGTCCCCGCAGGTATTATATTGTACTATCTCAGTAGCCAGTACTTTGAAACTGGTATATACATACTGATATTGTTTTATTATACTTTGGTCCTGCATATATGGATTTTGTTTCATTGAAATTTGCTGCTAATTTTAGAAATTCTCTTACATTCAGATATGAACATTTATGTTATATACCACTTGTTCGATATATTTGCTTGATTGACTATTAGTCCCCACGGCTATCACTATTCCAGTAGCCAGTACTTTAAAACTGGTATACAAATACTGACATTGTTTTATTGAAATTTGCTGATTTAAAATTGAACAAATCTTCGACTTTACGCTTTTTATTGATAAACGTCAATATGTGAAATAATAGTTGTATATTGATTTATTTGTCCCCGCTGAAGTTAAAGTTAAGTTCTCAGGATAATAGTATGATCATTTTAGTATACTTAATGTCTATTCCAATTCTAAAAGTATCAATTAAACGCAAATACTATATATGCCATTAAAATAGTCATTTAATCAAGAGTGACATTTGTTGTATACATAAAAATCATTTGGTTTGAATTTAAATTTTCTCATTTGTAATATGAGTTGACCAATTCAATTATAAATTCGGATCAGTTATCTTTTTTTCTTTTTATATTGAAATTTTTACTACGCTTATAACCCACAATTCAGTATAGTTTCAACAATTGCGTCCTATTCCTGATTGATGAAATTTTAGCTGAGTGTGGATTCGCATAACTGGTTATAGATGGTTTTACATATACAAGGCCGTTCGTTTTCTAGTTTGAATAAAATGTTTTAGATTTGTCATTACGAGGCCTGTTATAGCTGATTATGCGGTATGTGCTTTGCGTATTGTTGAAGGTCGTACGGTGACCTCTACTTGTTAATTTCTGTGTCATTTAGTCTTTTGTGGAGAGTTGTCGCATTTGCAATCATACCACATCTTCTTTTTGATATTTGCAGGTGACTTGAACGCTTTCAACACTGGTCTTACTCCTTTTGAAATTATGCGATTCCGTTTTGTTTTGTTTATAACCTTTATTTGTGCTCTAAACCGATTTATGAGATTTTAACATCGGTAAAATAATGCTGCATAAATAAAACTGTATTTCACAGAAAGTGCAAGTAGTAGTTAAAAAGATAGCAACTTTTAAAGCTTTTGACTGGAAAAAAAATCTAGATATTTTCATTTCCTCATACGCAGAGTCCTATGGGAGGTTTAAACAATAAACTAACAGGTCGAAAAGTAACCCCAACCATTAAACTAGCCCTAACCCTACAGGGCGACAAGGTTGACAAGTAAGCAGGTCGTAAATAATTGGTCTCCAAAAATTGATCATTGAGTCGGCAGGTTTACAAGACAACAGGGCGAAAAAATATCCTCACTTAGAAACTTAGATCTTAACCCTAAAGGTCAACAAGTCGATAGGTCGACAATTCAGCAGGTCGTTAAAATATCCTCACTTACAAACTTTTTAAAAGTCGTAGCCATTTTTTTGGTAAAATTGGTCTACAGGACAGCAAGTCGTCAGGTCAACAAGTCAGCAGGTGGACAGGCCAGCAATAATAATAATTCGGCTGCAACAATCCATATGCTAACCTGCCGACCATGTAATCTTTACAATACAATTGACTCAAAATTGAAAGAATCTACAATTGGTTTATGAAAAATGAAAAACAAATGACGGAAAATAAAAAACCTTCCATTTATATATAACAGCAGATTTTTTTACTGTGAAAAAAAAATACACCGACAGAACTACAATAACGTATTTTATACTTGATCCCAAGTTTTTAGATTTGTTGTTACTATAAAATTCCATTGACGAAATAGATATAGTAAGATGTGGTGTGAATGCCAATGAGACAACTCTCCTTCCAAAAAACAATTGATAAAAGTAAACCATTAATTTATAGGTCAATGTACGGCCCATTCCATTCGATACTCTTCACTGTCAATTATTTTCATAGCTAAACGTTCGATGTTTATTTTATTACTAGCATGTGAAGTGCGTTTATAAAGTTTTAAATGAATGGCAAAATTAAACGTCTCAAAATAACAGCTGACTGTTAACTCCTTATTGCTAAATATGTTATTTCTTTTTGTTAAAGGGACATACGCTGTCAAAATCATGTTCAGCGATGTGACTCAGGTTTTCATATTCGATTTAAATCATGTTAACAATTTATTTACTCAATATTTTTTATTAAAATTTCGGGTGTATTTTACTTTAGACGCCGTGTTATTAATTATCGAGATGACATCCGAAGACTGCCGACGGTCACATAAACCGATATAAACATAAACATTAATATAAAAAGATTGCGCGCAGCTTTTGGTTACATTTGCGCGCATTAATTTCACAGGTAAATTCAGGTAAAAATTAAAATTAAATTACAATTGACTATATATATTTTTTTCATAATAAATATGACTATCAATTATTAATTTTAAAAATATTTCTTAATTCAAATTATATTTAATTTTTGTTCATATTGAATTCTAAAACAAATTATATATTGTTCATTTTGAATTCTAAAACAAATTGTACAGTAATCATTATAAACTCCGTAGTACAGCTTAAGACATACATGTAACTTCATTGCGAATATTTTAGAATGAAAAGTGTTTCAACGAATAGTAATCGTTTTTAAAATTAGTGAATAATTTAAGTTATCTTTTAAAGTTACACCAAGGCACAAACATGGAGTCTCGGCACGTACCAACATGTAAATTAATGAATTCATCAATACTTTAACCTTTAAGATTAGCTATGTTTTAGCATTCTGACATTTTTATCTGTATATATTTCTAGGAATTAGGAATTGTGCAAATTAAAACGGACTTATCTTGCTCGAAATCCCACTTCCACCTCATCGGTGGTGAGCAGGGCCAAGTTTCACGAAGCTGTCTAAGGACTAAGACATGTCTAAGGATGGTCTTACGACACATCTTAGTCCTAAGTGGGTTTCACAAAGCGGCCCTAAATTAGGACATCTCTTAAAGTTGGTCATAAAGCTAGGACAACGCGAGAGGTGTCTTATGATGGTCTTAGGATAGTTATACGTTTATTTATGTAAATTACACTCATTTTTTATATTAATTTTGAAAAAAAATATCTTATTATTATCTAATTATCTATTCTCCTGTTCCTGCTTAAAACATATATATACAGTCCGATATGCGGTTTAAATAGAACAAAAGAATTCGACCTCTTGTGTTTAGAAGGTAGAAAAGTGAAATGAACTTTGTATTCGGTTGTCAAGATGTCACAAAAGTTACTTTCCGTAAAGTCATTATAGATTTTTGCATTCACGTTGTTTAATTGTCATATTGTACAATTGTTAACAATGCAACTTGCAAACAATCGTTTTTAAAACTACCATAAGTCAAGCTGTTACGTCATTTAGGGGGTCTCCTTATAAACTGCTACTTTTTTTTGCCCGACATAGAAAAAATCTGAGAAAAATTACAAAAATTGAGAAATGAATTGTCAATCGTTTAAGACCATTCCCAAAGTGGCACACCTAAATTTGACATTTGGACGCAATTTCAAAGTTGGATGTTATATGACGGGGTTTTGTTAATTAATTTACGCATCGAACACACCCGTCCTCTATATGTAACATCACATGACTTTTAAGTGATTCAAACTAATTTTTTTTAAATAATATTTGCATGTTTGGCATGTTTTTTCTTAAACAATTACAATTACACCGACAGTCATAATTTCTGTATTATTTTAAAAAGTTTTGTTACACATTTTGTTACACCTTAGTTATACAGTAACCGGGCTCGGATGGGTTGACCAAATGTGAAGTTGAGTTTTTGGGGTAGCATAGATTTATACCGTTGTATTCCTTTTTGTTTGTGTTAACCAATTGTCGTTCGGAACTATTTTTTATACATCATTTATTGATCTTGCAATTTCTTGTAATTTAGTTTGCGTCTTTTTTCTTTGGTGTCATATTTTGGCTATGTTTGTGTTCGATTATACAGTATAATAAGTCGGTAGTTGCCAGCGAATGGATTTTTTTTAGTTCTTGTGACTCTTTGTGTCTTATTTGTTGATCATTGCAGTTGGTTTTTGTTTTGTGTCATGTGGAGATATGGTGTGATTGTGTTTTTCTTTTGATGTGTTTGCATCTTAAATTGGGATTGCACTGAGTTATTTCATGATTTCTTTTGTGCTAAATTTTCGATACATTTTTAGTCTATCTTATAGCATCTTACAATTGTCCGACGACATAATGCGATACTTTTTTGTTCGCCAATATTATTCATACGATTTATACGATTTGAATTTACTATTTATATCTTTTTCTGTTCTTAATGGTTTACCTACAGTCGAAAATTTGCAAGACACTAAGAGTCTTAACTTATTTAACGGTTTTACATTAGACTCAATTTTATTATAGTTTATCACATAAAGACTCGATTGTATTATAGTACTTTACTTGAATAACCGTCCTACTGTTAGTTGTATGTTAGTTCTTCACAACTCAGAAACAGATCCCAGAATATCAAAGTTCCCTTATATAAATTTTTACCGTATACGGTGGCTCACTCTATACATGCTCACTATTACAAGCCAAGTACTATAGTAGTACACCGGTGTCTTCATATTTCATGTACTACACATGCGTATATATATTACTCGAGTGTGAAACATGCAACAATACTCTACCAAAGAAAGCCAGGAAACAATCCATCAACAAGGAAGTAAGTTAATAATTTAACTTCAAAGGGGGTATGGTTTTCTTGTCTGATCGCGGACAATAATTGTCGGCCTCCATCAATCAAATATTTTTTTTTCTTTCAGAACTTAACACTAAGGTTTTAGAAGATCAGAATTCATAATATTTTTTGGGGTTTAAATTTGCCTGACAACAATATTTTTTCGAACGAATTTTGGATCAGACATTTTTTTTTTAATGAATCTTACCCCTCACTCTTTTTCACAGTTTGAAGTTAAAATACCGTTCCCGTATGTGAATAACCAGCACAAAGACTTTCATTATCTTTTATTTATAATATACATTTGAAGACTTCCATCGCATTGTTCAAACAATTAGTGGCGGTTCCAGAATTTGACATTGGGGGGGGGGGGCGCTGACTGATTCCCTATGTTAAATCAAACATATTTTTCCGACGAAGGCCCCGCTCTCCCGAATCCGTCTATATTCTTGAAAACATTGTTCTTATACATACTTACCTCCAAGGTATAGTCTCAAGTCTTCAGTCTGCACCGAACACTTACAATCAACCAAGCCGTTGCTAAGACGGTGCTTAAAAGAGCAGAGGCTTGGGTTAAAATTGTACTTACTAGACAGTCTTTTAGTCTTTTATAATCTGTTACACTTTTGTACAAGAGTTAGTCCTTTGTTGTTTTAAACGGAACTATTATGATGTTATGGAAAATATCGAGTTTGCTTGATATTGACAAATCAAAAACTTAAGTCACATGGTAATGTGTGGGTTGCTTAAACCTTTGACATATTTTGTAAGTTGAAAAATGAATATACTAAAGACCTTTTTTGGGTGTTAACATTTACGGTTGACTGGCATATTTTATGTAGAATGTACAGCCTGTTTTATTTTAAAAAAAAATGATGTTTCTAAAAGATAACGAAAATTAAGCATATGCTCTTTTAACTGTTCTTGTAGAGGGCTCCAATTTCAAAAAAAGAGTTCAGATGATCAAGTTCTTTGAAGCAGGAGAAAGGGGAAACCAATGGCACTGCTATTTCATCTCAGAAATTATATAAATTATTACCATCAGTATTACAAGACTAAGGATGCGTTCACATCTCTTCTGTTATGGATACGGTTGTCAAATTCTGAATATAAAAACAAATAAGTTCCTTTTGTGGCATAACTTTATTCATATAGATTATTTCTCCTACATATCTTTATATATTGCTTTCTTTAGTTCAAATTGGAATCTCATATAAGCATCTGGTACTTTAAAACCTCTCCTCTCTGTTCCATGCCTCTGGTCGAAATGTGTACTTCAGAATAATTCCTGACTGTCAGCTGTATAGCAGAACTTTCACATAACTTCATGATAAAACTGCTGTCTATCTCCCTCTTTGACACTGCAAACAAAAAATCGAACAGGCAATTAAAGAGGGAGTTGCAACCACATGTTTCCCGTACAAACGGATCGGAACTAAGAGCTCTTTCCCAGATCTGCCACTGGATTTATACATCAGATGCATCACAAAATATAAACATGTTATTAAATATACTAGAATATGAAATAAAGAAAAATATAAATCAAAAATGTTGAATTATCATTTATGTCTACGAAACCACAAGATCCTACTTAATTGGCCATGTTTTCAAATCATATCAAATGTTTTCATTGGTCTTCACTTGTTAGAAAAATGAACTGAAGTTATTGTTAGCTAAATTATCAATGTTAGGTTATTGCATATTTTTCAGAGCTGTATCTTGAACTAATGAATTGAAAAAGAGCGGATGGATATACGTACTAAACATTTTTCTGTATTTTCAACATATCTTACAAACATGTGAGAAAAATGAGTTTTAGAATACGAAATATCTCTCATTCTGTAAACAGATATTGTAGGATTGTAAAGGTATTTTGGTGTTTTTAAAAGACCCCCCTCCCTTTTTTTTTGTAATATACACCACAAAAAAAACAACACCATTTAGTTAGGATAAAGAACTAATAAACGATAGTCCTATAATGTAAGGCTTTAGAGTTTCATATCATTTACATTCAACATGTTTACCGATTTTTTTTTTTTACTATCAATGTTGAACCGTTAATTTTTATCGGATTTTTTTTAACTACCAATGTTGAACCGTTCAACATTGATAGTAAACAAAAATTCGATAATTTTTTTTTATTGTAAATGATATGAACCTCCGGTCTTATATTAAAGGACAATATATAAGACTTCTGACTGAGGTTCATATCATTTACATTCAACGGTTTTATCGGATTTTTTTTTAACTTTGAACCGTTCAACATCAATAGTAAAAAAAAATCGGATATAAAAACGTTGAATATAAGTGATATGAACCTCCGACGTCTTATATAATAGCACTACGGTAAATAGAATAATTAAAATTCAGTTAATTGAGTGTGGGAGGCTATTTTAATCCACTTTATGAGTGTGTATCATATAATGTTACAATGTAACAAACCTATCAAACACACCGTGAACAATAACATTATCTCCCCTGGAAATGCCTAACAACAAGACACAAAAAACTGCTACCTTTTTTTGCCCTATATCACATAATTATGAAAACACATAACATAGATAGGGAATACTGTGCTTGTGTACACGTTTGAACGTGTAGGTGGCACACTCAGAACGATCGTCTCTAGATTTTTTTTTAAAATTCGTCCCGGCCTTTCCGGGTTCACGTAGCAACACGTTTCTTTCCTTTCCAGCTATTCCTGATTATGAATTAATCCAAAACATGCATTTCTCCCAAAGCAACAACCATTAAACAACTCACCTATACCAATGGTGATCGTCTAATTCCTAGCTGATTCCTTTAATCGTACCTTTCTTGACGACACCCATCGTTGTAGCGTCTACCATTGGAGGTAGCGAAATTACATGATTTGACAGGAGAGCGAAATAAACAAGGGGAGCAATTTTATCGAACCGCATTCCGGACTGTATATTGACGGATTATCAGGATTTGTCAACAATGAAAATTCGATGTATTGATATAAAAATTGCACGATTTTATCTCTTAACCTTTTATAACCAATACAGTCGAAATTGAATTCAACTCACTTGTACCAAAACATTGTCATAATTTTATATTCTTTTTTCTTAATTTTGCATTGAAAATTTCATATTTATATTGATGTATTATTGTTTAAAGATAATTTATAAATAAATTACTTTTATTTTTTTATATTTATTTTGCAAATAATGTCATTATATTAATCAATACGTTTAGAATAATTTATGGAAAGACATACTACATTTACATGATTTTTTTTCCGTAGATCATATTTATATTTGAAAATTTAAAGAACTTGCGACAGGTTTATGATGTCCTAGCTAAGATGATCCTAAGACAGCTTCGAGACGAGGTCTCAGATATGTCCTAGGATAGTCATAAGAAGATCATAATACATGTCCTAAGATATGTCTTATGACATGTCTTAGGATAGCTTCGTGAAACCGGCCCCAGGGGACTAAGACTAACGGAATGAGTACTCATACTGGTAAATTATTGAACAAATTATAATAAAATAAGTATTATTACCTTATTTTACCTGAGTGTACCTGTCAAAAAAATGCGCGCAATTGTAATCAAAAGCTGCGCGCAAATGTAGTGGTAATGCGCGCAAACGTAATGCAAGGGATTACATGTTATACGTTAAGAAAATAAAGAGAATTATCGCTTTTTACCTGCACAAGAATTTTTTTTTTTTTATTTATCGAATCGGTCAATGAAATATGGTCATCATTGATTTACTTTTAAAAAAAAAATTATATTCTTTTACTTATAACGACTGAAAACGACTTCAACAAGCGTAACCAATTTCTAGGTAATAGAGTTACATTGTAATAAGTTTATTCAAGGTCACATAAATACGGATTCAATTAGGTCGAATTATTCACTTGTAAGTTAATAATTCATTTATGATGTTATCTCAGAATTGAATCAAATGGGCTGCTAACAGCGAATTATTATTTCATTTTTTCACTCTTATTAATGATTGAATCAAACTTATTAAAGAAACATATTCTTTTATACATATCTTGTAGCTTAGTCCTTTTTAACGTTAACTTTTATAAGACTCAGATTGATGACCAGCGTGTAAATTAGTTAACATCTGAATGAATGTCTTTTACAGTAAGAATAAATGATTTGATATACATGTACTTTATATGTGTATAAAGAGCAGTGACATTAATTTCATAAAGGGAAACACCGAAACACTTTTTATTATAAATACATTTTTTTAAATATAAGGTGTTAATTTCTAAACTTCACAAAGAGATGAGAAATGTTGATATATAGTAACTATAGACTACTATTGCAAGAGAAATAATAAATTATACTAAAAATGTCACAACTCTTAATGCTGAAATCATAATCATAGCTAAATACTTAAATAAATACATTATAAACAGACATTAAAGCTTGTTGCCCTCAGAAAGAAATAATTAGATTGAGATATATGATCCTACAATTGGTCAGAAGCCACTATTGGAGGAAGACGTGCTTACATTTCCGAAGCACGCCACGGTTCCCTGCGTTTACATGGGATTCTTTTCGCTATTTATTTAATTTCTGTGTTTTTACGGGATACTTCGAATTCACTTTTAGCTCATCTGGCCCAAAAGGCCAAGTGCGCTTTTCCCATTACTGCGTCCGTCGTCCGTCGTCGTCGTCCGTCGTCGTTAACTTTTACAAAAATCTTCTCCTCTGAAACTACTGGGCCAAATTAAACCAAACTTGGCCACAATCATCATTGGGGTATCTAGTTTAAAACATGTGTCCGGTGAACCGGCCAACCAACAAAGATGGCCGCCATGGCTAAAAATAGAACATAGGGGTAAAATGCAGTTTTTGGCTTATAACTCAAAAACCAAAGCATTAAGACAGGTTTAAATTGTTTATCAGGTCAAGATCTATCTGCCCTAAAATTTTCAGATGAATCGGACAACCCGTTGTTGGGTTGCTGCCCCTGAATTGGTAATTTTAAGGACATTTTGCTGTTTTTGGTTATTATCTTGAATATTATCATAGATAGAGATATAATGTAAACAGCAATAATGTTCAGCATAGTAAGATTTACAAATAAGTCAAGTGACCGAAATGGTCAGTTGACCCCTTTATAAGTTATTGCCCTTTATAGTCAATTTTTAACCATTTTTCGTAAATCTTAGTTATCTTTTACAAAAATCTTCATCTCTGAAACTACTGGGACAAATTAATCCAAACTTGGCAACAATCATCTTTGGGGTATTTAGTTTACAAAATGTGTTCAGTGACCTGGCTATCAAATCAAGATGGCCGCCACGGCTAAAAATAGAACATAGGGGTAAAATGCAGTTTTTGGCTTATAACTCAAAAACCAAAGCATTTAGAGCAAATCTGACAAGGGGGATTGTTAATCAGGTGAAGATCTATCTGCCCTGAAATTTTCAGATGAATCGGACATCCCATTGTTGGGTGGCTGCCCCTGAATCGGTAATTTTAAGGAAATTTTGCTGTTTTTGGTTATTATCTTGAATATTTTTACAGATAAACTGTAAACAGCAATAATGTTCAGCAAAGTAAGATTTACAAATAAGTCAACATGACTGAAATGGTCAATTGACCCCCTAAGGAGTTATTGTCCATTATAGTCAATTGTTAACAATTTTCATAAAATTTGTAAATTATTTTAACATTTTCCACTGAAACTACTGGGCCAAGTTCATTATAGATAGAGATAATTGTAAGCAGCAAGACTGTTTAGTAAAGTAAGATGTACAAACACATCACCATCACCAAAACACAATTTTGTCATGAATCCCTCTGCTTCCTTTGTTTAATATTCACATAGACCAAGGTGAGCGACACAGGCTCTTTAGAGCCTCTAGTTATTGTTTGCGGTTATTAATTTCACTTGCTAGTGTACTGTCTACATTTTCCATGCAAACTTCATCTTTATTTCAAAATTGGACATTAAGGAATGTGTTAGGATTAAAGAACTTACTGACGGTTCAGAAATTTCGAAATGTCTACTAGATAATCAATGGACTTCTTACAATCGTTGTCAGATACAGTTGTATCGTAACCAGAGTCGTAACTATTATGAATTGCCGCATCCCAACTTTACAGGCGTTCATTTTGCATTTGCTTATAAATAGGGTCCATTTTTGTATTTTGCTACGTTTTATTTTACAATGTATGTGATTTTTTTTATATAGAGTTATCTTGTCTATCCTTTGTACTGCAAGCTGTTATTATTGCAAACTCTCCCATTATTTCACATATTCTTGTTTCTCGTATTTTATATAGATTAGACCGTTATTTTTATCGTTTGAATGGTTTTACACTGTTATGCGGCCCTTTATAGCTTGCTGTTGGTATGAGCCAAGTCTCCGTGTTTAGGACCGTATAATGGTTTACTTATATAAATTGTGACTTGAATGGAGAGTTGTCTCATTGGCACTCATACCACATCTTCTTATATCTATTTCGAAATAAAATTTAGATAAGTTACTCAGAATAACCTTTTAATAAACTTCAAATTCACGTTTCTACTTTAAAGTACGATTGACAATTCATGTAATATAATAGTATTTTGCATACGAGCATTAAGTTATAATGTCAAAGCTGTAAACCTCTTTAGTGACTCAAATAAAGGTGACACAATGTTCTATTAGAACACACCTTTTCCTCCAACTTTTGATATATTGGAAGAAATACTGAACGGTCCAAACAAGCTCTAGACACATTAGAGACATTCATATATGACGATTTTCTTAAAATTTTACTTACGATACATTTTCAAGGTTTGGTTGAGAAACAAAAAAACATTGAGGTTTAGATTCAATACAAATAATTTTTTTTCTTATTTGATGACGTTGTAAATAGACATTTTATTTTACAGTTGTTAGAACAATGTTAAAAAGTTGGTTCGTTTTAGAGTACCGTATAGTGGGTTATGTTCGCTGCGTGTAGATTTTCGCTTATTTTCGCAGATAGAACAAATTGAAAAAATAAATCCCGCCAAATCAAAAGTGTACATTCAAAGGTATTGGTAAAAGTGTTGAATCCGTCAAAATAATAACCGCCAAAATATTTCGTATACTAGTACCTTATTGAATGAAAATAGCAAAATTTTACACCCCGAAAATAACCCGCTATACGGTATTTTGCTTTGTGAAATTTTATCCTATCATTTAGTGAACAATTTGATTGTTTTGCATTATTTATTACAGGATGCCACAGGTTCACAACAAATCCATTCTCCTGGATGGAAATGCATTCGGAAAGAATTCTCGTTTCATGAACACAATGAAATTTAGTGATGTAACAAAACGTCGAGTCAGAGCATTCAACGTGGTGGAGAACCGGTTAAGTAAATATAAAATAAATTATTACAATAGACAAGCAGAACTAGAGTTCAATCGTGTTCAAAGACAGAAAGAAACATTGCTAGTTAAAATGAAAAAACTCATGGCTTACAAAGTAGTTGCAAAACATCACAATATTTCTAACGCAAAAGACTATAATGCAGCGTTGAATGAAGATAGGTCTCCACGCAAAATACAAAAGGAGATTAAAGAGATGATAAAGCAGATTTCACCACAGTATGTGAGAGAGAAGCGAGCTAAAGAGAAAATCGATGAAGCTAGGCGCCTCTGTGACGATGTGATACATCAAAATCGGAAACAAATTGATGTTATTTATCCTCCACCAAAACAATGGCAGCCATATCGAGACCAAGATGAGGATGATTCAAGGTCAGATGTTTCAACTCCTGCATCGGCACCACCTGTAATGAATGCTGAAATGAGAATGCGAAGGTTGACTCTACCTCAAAATCGGAGAACTGTAGGGGTTTCCAGAGCGTACGTTATGGAAAAAAGTAATCTTGGTGAAAAATTAGAAAAAGAAAAGACTGTTATGCAACAAAAAGAAACGCTTGTATCTGAAACGAAAACTAGCGACGAAGAACCAAAGCCTGAATTACCGCCAGTCATTGTCCGACGATCAAGTTTAAAAGACGATGTTTTATCAAAACAAAAAGCTAAGCGATTAGAAAAACCAAACTACGAGCTTGCCCCTGTTTCTCTCAACAAAAAGATTAAAAAAGAGCTTGATATTAGGTGAGACTAAAATTCCTCATAACATCACGTTTAAAACTAGATGTTTCACTTAAGGAAATACTTATGGGAATCATTACAATTTACTCCTCCGAGTACAGAATCGAATATTTTCTTTAATCTTAGGAGAAATCAAGTTCAGTAATAAACTGACGCAATTCTTAGTAGAAATATTGAAGGTATTGCATATTGTGTTTCAAAAAACTGTCTAACCGGAAACCGATATGGAATATGTTTTTCCATTCTGAGCATGTTTTAATAAAATTGAATCTCCTTTTATTGTTTTGGGAACTTTTACCATTGTAGATACTGATATAACTTTTGGAGTACAATATACTTTGTAAAACATGTTTAGTTTTTAATTTGATGAACCAATTATACCAAAGTAAACGATTTTAAGCTGTTTCTTTGAACATATTATATGGAAAACCTTGCTCGAGAAGATATTTTCAAAAGACAAAACATGCATTATTTCAAGAGTGTTTAAACTTGTATGATCAAAATATAACGGCATACATCGTTTACTTAAACTTGGTTCGAGGAATTGTATTTATTTTTTGCAATATATGTGTTTCTTTGCAGACATATTATTATTTATTAATAAAAAAAAAAAACTGTTGAAGGATACTGGTACGCTATATATATAACCTTGTTTCACAAACCAATAGTCGGTTGACAATTGCTACATTTATGCAGGTTTTGAAGGGAAAGTAGCCAGTATTAATTGACCATGGCTTTTAAGTATATTTGATATTCTATAAAAATGAAATGACGTATTATGATTGACAATGAGAAAACTATTCACCAGAGATCAAATGACCTAGATGCGAACAACTATGTTTCTTAGTGGTTAAAAAAGGGGCACATGATTCAAATTTTGCAATGCGCTATTCTCTAACTTTGAGCCTGATATAAAGATAACAAAATAGCAAAATGTTATGTATTACGTTTATAAATCATTTAAAAGAGCCATTTAATGTTTAATTGAAAATGCCGATAGTAGTTTTGCCTTCATCCATAGCGGGGAAAAAACAACCGTTGCAAATCGGCCACAACTTATTTTTTTTTTTTTTTTTTTTTTTTATCTTTTTTCATTTTCATAGATTTAAAATTGTTTGCTCCGTAAGAAACTAGTTTTTCCTATCTTCTGTATCGATTTTCTAATAAGCAAAATGTATAACACAAATATCAAACTATAAGTAAAACTTTAAAATAGGGGAAGGCTCTAAAAACTGATAAAAATCAAACACTATCTACAAAGATCAACAAACAAAATGAGTGGAGAACAATTGTCATATTCCTGACTTAGTGCAGATATACACAAAATTGTAGGTTTAACCTTGTTTATATAGTTGTTTGTCGTTTTGTTGACAATATTGATTGAACAACAGCCCAAACAAACATAATAAGATGATGTGACAAAAATAGGAATTGAATAAAAAGTTCAAACACACATAAACCCCGCCACATTATTTATATATGTGCCTGTCCCAAGTCAGGAGCCTGTAATTCAGTGGTTGTCGTTTGTTTATGTGTTACATATTTGTTTTTCGTTCATTTTTGTTTACATAAATAAGGCCGTTAGTTTTTTCGTTTGAATTGTTTTATATTGTCTTATCGGGGCCTTTTATAGCTGACTATGCGGTATGGGCTTTGCTCATTGTTGAAGGCCGTACGGTGACCTATAATTGTTAATGTCTGTGTCATTTTGGTCTTTTGTGGATAGTTGTCTCATTGGCAATCATACCACATCTTCTTTTTTATATAATTTAATAATAATTGTCAAGATTTCTCTGGCTGTTAATGACGATAATATAAGTTGTTGTTGTTGGCTTTAATTTGAACTATAGCTGTCAGTTACTGTAAGTATTCTAAGATCTGTACTTTTTGTCTTTGTTGGGTTTTTTTTTAATCCACGCCCTTTCTGTGTTTTTTGTTGAATGTTTTTCAACTGATTTCAATAGTTTGTATATCATACTTGCTTAAATGGCAGTTGTTATCCTATAGTTCGATTACGTGTGTGTTGCATTGTCGTTTGTTTTTTGTTCACTTCAGTGTTTCTGTTGTTTCGTTGTTTTCTTCTTATTGTTGATGTGTTATGTTTGAAATTCCCTCGGTTTTAGTTTGTAACCGTGATTTGGTTTTTCTCTCAATCGATTTATGACTTTCGAACAGCAGTATACTAAAGTCGACTTTATTTCAACGCAACGCAAAACGAATAAGTGCTTCATTGAAAGTTGATGTGCATGATTTATAAATAGCAGTTCAAAGTACTGACTAGAAACCAGAATACTCTAAGAATGTATTATATAATGAGCTCAACATGAACGCCAATCAATAGCTATAAAGATTCTGCTCCGGACGGCAATGCAACCTAGTGTTTAATGGAGCTGTATGTCCTCTCTGACAATGTTTTTGATTCCACTGCTGGTGGAGATTTATTTCCCCAAGGATATCACCAGCCCAGCGTGCTTACTTGAGTTATCATTGATATGTTCATAATAATAAATTAACTGTTAACAAAACTTTCAAATTTTGAAATACTAAGGCTTTTCTACCTCAGGAATAGATTACCGTAGCTGTATTTGGCAAAACTTTTAGGAATTTTCGGTCCTCAATGCTCTTCAACTTCGTACTATATTTGGCCTTTTAAACATGTTTTGATTCGAGCGTCACTGATGAGTCTTTTGTAGATTATACGCGTGTCTGGCGTAAATATGAAATTTTAATCCTGGTATCAATGATGAGTTCATTTGTTAAACAAAAATGAGAATGGAAATGGGGAATGTGTCAAAGATACAACAACCCGACCGGTGGTGTGCTTCAGCTAGCCTCTGAACAAAAATGTATACTAGTTTAGTGATAATGGATGTCATACTAAACTTCGAAATATACACAAGAAACGAAAATTAAAAATCATACAAGACAAACAAAGGACAAAGGCTCCTAACTTGGGACATCGCGGTTAATCAGGTTAAAAACATGTTATACATACACTGTATATCTATATAGTAACATAACATATTTGGTACGTTAATTGTTCCATGCACATTAAAAACAGTAAGCGAGAACAAAATAGGTCATATTCTCTATGTTCCTAATGGGATCAGAAAGGTATATTATCTAGAAAATAACAGGCATATGTATATTCTTGTAGCATTTACAGCAAAATTATCAAAATATCATACCATAATGATGTACGAGTCGCGAATACAGATTATTCAAAAGTTTTTAAATGTATGAAATTCGTTTGATGCGTTCTTGGTACAACTTTCGTTCAGCGACTCTCGATTAACGTTGCCACATTTTTCATAGTGATCGCTCTCATCGACATATGTATCGTAATGGTCTTCATCGTCCCTAGCATAGTCGTAGTGTTCAGTATCAGTATTGGCACTGCAAATCAATTTATTGTCCATGTCTGTATATCGTTCCTCTTCCTCTTCCTTTTCATCTGTTATTTGTTTTTCTTCCAAATTACATGTTAATTTTGTATCTTTACAAATTACATCATCTTTACCTGGCGTCATGTAGGTAGTATTCTGGAAATTATATGTCTCTAAGGATATTGAACTGAAAAAGGAAAAGACAATTTTTCTGAATCAAATGCTTGTAAAGAGTTTTTATCTTATATCATCATTAATTATTAATTATGTTAGATCAACTTTGGAGTTTATAATAACAGTTAAGCCCCAGTCACGTTTCAAGAGATACGTTTTACTACGTTTTGAAAGCGCAGCGAAACGGGAATGTACGTAACGAAGTGTATCCTAAAGTAGTGATCCTTTGTTCAAAACTCGACCTGCCCCGTATGTTTTGAAAATTCAACAACAAACGAAGCGAAAATTGAAACGAAGTAGAAACCTAGTAAATACGTATCAAAGCTTAGCGGAACGCACCAAACCGTACTTACTACGTATCGAAACGTATCAATGCGTGGTAAAAACGTGGGTCTACACGTACTAATACGTAGCACAAACCTAGTTTTCAAAATAACGGGACATTTTTGTTCAAAACGTAGTTGAAACGTAGAATTTTAAAACGTAGTAAAACTTGACAGTGTGACGGGCTTAATGCAGGTTTCTACAATGAAAATGGCTATGCTTATAACACAACTGATCAGTTCATCTTGCCGCGGCCACAATGTAAAATCGTAGTTGTCCTTTGCGTTTTCTGTTTATAACAAGCCTTCAGCTTGAGATTCCAAGGAGATGTCATTGAAATCTTTGCTTTACATTGATATGATATCAATTTTAATCATAAATAGTTTCATAGGATTTATGAATTTGAAACAAATAACTTCTAATTATTTTTGAATCAGCTTAAATAATTGAGAGGAGTTGAAAGATTAGTTTACTGTTTCATGTGATTCTATCTGAAAGCAACATGTATATAGATATAGGAAGATGTGGTGTGAGTGCCAATGAGACAACTCTCCATACAAATAACAATTTAAAAAGTAAACCATTATAGGTTAAAGTACGGCCTTCAACACGGAGCCTTAGCTCACACCGAACAACAAGCTACAAAGGGCCCCAAAATTACTAGTGTAAAACCATTCAAACGGGAAAACCAACGGTCTAATCTATATAAACAAAACGAGAAACGAGAAACACGTATATATTACATAAACAAACGACAACTACTGTACATCAGATTCCTGACTTAGGACAGGTGCAAACATTTGCAGCGGGATTAAACGTTTTAATGGATCCAAACCTTCTCCCTTTTTCTGAAACAATAGCATAACATCACAACAAAGAAAAACATACGATAAAATATCAATTGGCAGACTTAACTCAATCAAAAAAATATACATATATATATATATACAAGCCACTCAACGCAAATCTCTATGTTGCGAATCTCGTTGTTATTTAAAAACGATATCGATTAAGTTCTCTAAAGACATTTTTAATTATGAAGCCTATTACCTCCTCCTCCTCTTCCTAACAATCACACACACAATTACAACACACAGTATCAGCAACAATGCCCCTGGTATTATACCATAGTACAGAGCTAAAATATATATTAGAAAAATCAAGCTTATTGCACAACTATGAGTAACACACGTCATTGAAACTATATCCTATTTGTCGGGTTTTCTGTTCTCTCGTACCAAATTTCATGATATTTTGTGTTGTATTTAAGGATGTGAGAATGTGTTGAACATTTGTATAATGATAAATTGTCTTATCTATAGGATTGAAAACAGACATCAATTAGTACGATATTCCCGTGCTTGCATTTCCTATCATGATTCTTTTGATAGAGGATTGTTGCTCACAAGGAAGCTATTAAATCAAGAGTTCCAAATGGTGAAGTTGAAATCATCTCTTCGTAAATTTTACGGACGCCATCACGAGATGGTTGACCGTTATTGAATAACCATTTCACAAATGATATCGGATATGTTCCTTACGTCGCTACTACAGTCCCCTTCCCTTTCATAAATATGACCTTTCGAATTAGACTATTTACCAGATTTGTTGTCTTATAAGCAACATGACGGGTGCCACATGTGGAGCAGGATCTGCTTACCCTTCCGGAGCACCTGAGATCACCCCTAGTTTTTGGTGGGGTTTGTGTTGTTTATTCTTTAGTTTTCTATGTTGTGTTATGTTTACTATTGTTTGTTTGTTTGTCTTTTTTATTTTTAGTCATGGCGTTGTCAGTTTATTGTAGATTTATGAGTTTGACTGTCCTTCTGGTATCTTTCGTCCCTCTTTTACTCTAATTTAAAAATGCAGATTACTTTTATTTAATATACATTTCTCGTTTTTTTATATAGATTAGACCGTTGGTTTTCCCGTTCGAATGGTTTTATACTAGTAATTTTCGGGGCCCATTATAACTTGCTGTTAGCTTGTTGAAGCCGTACCTTGACCTATAATGGTTTACCTTATAAATTGTTACTTGGATGGAGTGTTGTCTAATTGAAACTCATACCACATCTCCCTATTTCTATATCTATATATCTATATATAGAGATTAATACATGGCCTTTTCCATATCAGCCTGGGTATCATCCCGAGACCCCCATATCAGCCCGAGACGGAGTCGAGGTGCTGATATGGGTCGAGGGATGATACCCAGGCTGATATGGAAAAGGCCATGTATTAATCGCTTTATCATATACTTCCGACAATAGTTTTATGTAAGGCAAATAAACTAATGCAATAACTAAAACAGTCAAACATTTTATAAAGAAAATTAAAATTATGAATCAAATATACTATAGTTGTCCAACAACAGCATTATACTCCTTATATATTTATGGTAACATTTCCTATAGAGGCATTTTGAAACATTGAAAATTTGGAAGAGTTTTACGATCATTACTACTCCATGTTTGTTGTACTATAAAATGATTCATAATTGTCAATGGCATTTGTTAGCAAGTATTAAACTATCCCCACAAAAGTTCCAGTAAATTTTGACGTCGTCATAAAAAACATCTGACGTCACAATGGAAAAGTAAACAACCGATACCGGAAACACCGGAAGTAACTTGCACGAGAGGCACTGATATGGGTTTTTTGCACGAGAGGCACTTGATATGGGTTATCAGCCCGGGTGGGAAGATATGGCTTGTGCACTTCCGCCCATTACACATATGCAAAAGCTATCATATTAATGCTAAGTATATGATAAATCTATTTATTTTATACTTCTAACGATAATACCTTTCTTAAATATCTCTGATGATAGTATCTTTGGCACATCTGAAATCTCTGAAAATATTAAAGTGGAAGACTGTTTTAAAGATCCCGTTGGGTACCTAGTATAGCATTACATTTATCATAAAACGGATGTGACTACTCTGATGGGTACATAGATGCCAGTTTCAATTTAAGAGATAAATGTTATGGTTGGCATATAGATGTAAGGAAATAAGAACATGAATATTTGTGTAATTATAATTGAACTTATTACTTATTCTATCAAATTCTTATATCTGAAACACTGAATTGATTTATTTGATATGGCGGAACTAAATGGAATATGATCGTGGTCTATCAGAATATTGGTTATCAGAAAATACTGTATTTACTAAATTGTTATTGTCCAATCTTGCCTTATTGTCTTTTATTGAGAAAGTAAAGACCCAGTACTAGTTCATAAAATAACAGCATATTGTACCTATTGCTATACATTTTTGTTTGTTACAATTTCCTTTTTGTTGGTCTATGTCATCTCCCGAACAATTCTTTCCACCAAACATAGGTTCTGGATTTTTACATGTCCTGTTTCTATATCGACTATAGAATCCTCCACCACACGTGACATTACATGTATCCCATGACGACCACTCACTATAGTCTGTCCAATTGCCATCTACTGAAAAAAGTAGATAACACATTATATATTTCATATTTAAACTGAATTGATAATATTGTGAAGGTTATATTTGCAACTCTGAAAATTATTTCTTCTGTAGTCTTAAAAGAGTCGTATTTATTCCTATAACTATATTTTTTGTCGTTCTTGCTATCATGGCACATTACAGTACACTATATATGCCAAAATGATTCTTGATATTAAATGAAAACATATTTAAATGCAAATATCTTAAATAAAAGAGGGACGAAAGATACCAAAGGGACAGTCAAACTCATAAATCTAAAACAAACTGACAACGCCATGGCTAAAAATGAAAAAGACAAACAAACAACAGCACACATGACACAACATAGAAAACTAAAGAATAAACAACACGAACCCCACCAAAAAACTAGGGGTGATCTCAGATGCTCCGGAAGGGTAAGCAGATCCTGCTCCACATGTGGCACCCGTCGTGTTGCTTATGTGATAACAAATCCGGTAAATAGTCTAATTCGGTAGGTCACATACATGAAAGGGAAGGGGATTGAAGTTACGACGTAAGGAACATATCCGATATCTTTTGTGAAACGGTTATTCCATAACGGTCAACCATCTCGTGATGGCGTCCGTAAAATTTACGAAATAAATTGCTCTTGTTTCATTGAGTTCTTTATTTAGGGTATCAATGATATGTTTTATTGCTCAAAGCTAAATTTTACATGTTCACTATGGCTGTAAATTGTTGAATGGTACTCTGATATAACTCTGCTATTATCATTGTTGATGTTTTTGTACCTCGTGTGTTTCAAATTTTATCCACTTCATTTCCTCTCTTTGTTAATAAGTTTGCTATTATCTACTGATTAATAATCTGTATACTAACATGGACAATGATGAATATTACAAACTTCTTCTTCTTCGTCGGTCGTATTCCCAGTACATTCCAAACCATCAAACTTTGGCTTTGGATTTGTACATGATCTTGATCTGGTTCTGTATTTCAATCCGCTATCACATTCTCTTGAACAATTTCCCCATCGACTCCATACAGTGTATTGTGACCATCCACCGTTTACTGTATGAAAAGAACATTGACTTGTTAAACTGGTTACTATTCTGAAAACCTACTGGTTTTGAAATAACTTTATTATCTATTTTTGTTTTCACTTATTACACAAGACACAGAAGTTGTCTATTTGGTAAGTGCAAGTGCCTCTAACTGTTTATGTTTTCTTATATCTTAATAAGTACTCCAAATTAACTACGAGACTTGTAATTTTTTGTTAGAGGCATGCATGACATATGCACAACTGGCACAGGTCGTTTTAAGCATGGAAAGTAAAATTCAGCGTTAAATTGTTTTTGAAGATGTCATAATCCAAGAGAAAAATTCGGAATTTTGACCACGAAAATATAAACATTACTTTTTTGTCACTTTATGGCTGCGAACAAAGGACGGAATGATATTGACTTTGAAAATATCTTACTTAATAAAGTTGCAGTAGTGTACTGATGTTCAAATCTCGAAAATCCATTCGGAAGAGAAAAATCAATAAAGAAAAACAAAACAATGGAGGTGGTTGGGTGGGGGAGGGATAGTACAGATTCTTTTCACATTTTTTCCTAATAATACTGTCATATAAATATATTTACGCATTTAAAAAAAATGTCTTCTGCGTTAGCTCTCTCCCTCTCGCAATGTTGATATTCGGAATATTGTTAGTATAATCAAAAGTGATACTACTAGTAGTACTTACTTGGACAAAATAATGTATTACAATCAGCGGTTATGTTTTCTACTGCCATTCCAATGCATTGTTTCCCGTAATATTTTGGTACCGGATTTGAGCAGGTCCTATTCCTGATTCTGGACTTTTTACCACCACCACAAGTTACATTACATAACGACCATGGACTCCAGTTTCCATAGGACGACCAGCCGCCTTCAACTGCAAGAAAAGATCAAGTTATTAAACGTAACTTTTCTCCGTATTCTATTGATTCAGAAGCTAATTAATTGTTGACACATTGTATCTGTTTATATTTTATATGATGTTTAGAGCCCAATATTTTTTTTAAACCCTCGATGGTTTTACTCCTATATTGAAATAATTCGTAAAGTCTTTAATTTACGTATCAAATGCGAAACAACTGTTATCCCATTTATTAACTACATGTCAGATTTTACTTGACTGCTTTCGTTTATCAGGATGGTTATTGTCAACCAATAATTATGATAATATAAATAAAACCTAAACTAAACCTTCAAAAAGAAGTGAAGAAAGCAAAAAACTATACTTTCGCAGTCATAGATATTTGATTGAAAGATTACCATAGCAGTATAAGGCGAGGCAACATTTCAAAATTTTGGGGTCTATGCCCTTCATTTTTGTCATTAATCTGGCCTTTGTATCTGGTGAGTATTTTGAAGATGTAACACACGCCTGGCGTACACAAATTTAATTCTGGTATCTACTATGGGTTTATTTTATCTTTTTTATATTGACTACTGAGCAGTAAACTCAAAATGAGTTTAAAATACTTAAACAGGTAATTCATGGAACAATGTTATTAATCAGAAAATTGTTTGCCAAAAAATAGTGTTCTACAATATTTTTTAAAAACTTTGTATTTGTTTTCCTTATTATGATAGCATTTCTATCACTGAATCCATGCATTGCATATAACTTATGAAAGGAAAGAGCTTACATAAGTTGGTTTATAGATAGAAAAATCTTATTGCATGTCTCATAGTTGACAGTTTTTTCTACATTGTATTTAGGACAAAATTAAAAACAATATTTTTCCTTTGGTCTATTAAGGAGTCAACAAAGTGCATATTGCTATGTATATATCAGGTGCACACAATGGCCTACACAATTGGTCATATCATGATCTCTATAGCATTGTGTCATCGTATTAGAAATGAAATCTTTGAAACGAAATCAATATATTATGATAGTAACATGATTTAACGTATTGTGTTTCAATTGAAATTGTGCATAAATACTAAGCATACGAAGGTTAATCCTCGAGAAAACAATTTAGAAAAATGACAATATTTGTCTTTTATGCATATGGCATATACATTATTTTATATGATGAAGGTCTGACAACCTTTACAGTTTTCGAAGTTTTTTAACATTAGAATAATGTAAATTTGAATTGTTGTAAAATAACAACTAAAGAGGCAATGCATAGCTTATATAACCAATTATTGATATTACTTGGGCAATGCAATGTGTTGCATTCAGATGTTGTATGTTCCGTTTCATTTCCGGTGCACTGCTTTCCACCATGATTTGGTACAGGATTGGAACACGTTCTATTCCTTATTCTGATCTTTTCACCACCACCACACGTTAAACTACACGAGAACCAAGAACTCCAAATTTCAAATGATGACCACTCACCATCAACTTCAATGAAATAAGTATTCAAATGAAGGCGACAGTTGTTTTCCAAAGACCAAATCCCGTCAAACAATTCAGGAGAGACAAATCAACGAAATAAACATTACTTATGAATCGTATGCACCCGTGGTAGCCCGCTAGCAGGCCGTCCACGTGCGTACCCGCCGTCGAGACCCATGGTAGCCCGCCATCAGGTCGACCACGTACCTGTAACCCGTGGTAGCCCGCTATCAGGTCGACCACCTAAAGGGAACGAGGCAATGAGCGTCGACAGATAAAGCTATTCTTGCAATGCAGGATTGCTTTAAGGGGAAACGAAATAAATGTTCGATTGTCCACTGATTTTTCGGTATTTGCAGCTTTAAGCAAGATTGTTGTTATTATAAATACTCTATGCATTAAATGGTACTTTTTTAAAATTTATTTCGCCCTCTATATTTTCAGTAGATTCCGTTGTTTTCCTCATTTGTGCTGGTTAGTTACATATGACGACAGATATATAGAAATGTTATACATGTTGATAAATATCAGATGTGGTTATCTAACTGTCCATGATCAGAGAAAGGTTGTAGTAGAAAAACTTAACACTTTTTGAGAGTCACTCAGCATGCGGTTTTCACCTATTTTTTTATTATTATATCTTTATTTCCTTTAATAAAAAAAAATTGTTATTACTTGGACATTGAATAGTATTGCAGTCAGAAGTAGTATTTTCGTCGGCATATCCACTGCATTGTTTCCCTCCATAAAGTGGTATAGGATTGGAACACGTTCTATTCCTACTTCTTGTCTTTTCACCACCACCACAGCTGGAGCTGCATAACGACCAAGAACTCCAAATTCCAAAGGGTGACCACCCTCCATTAACTTCAATGAAATAAGTATGTAGATTTAGATGACAGTAGTTTCCAATGTATAATTGCGTTTTCTAGATATTTAACAGATTCAAAAGGTCTTCTGATTTGTGCTGGTCATTTATTTAGACATTTAAGAAATTTTTTACATGTTAATGAATTTTAGATGACTATTTCGTGCTATTAATTTCGACATGATGAGACAAAGGTTTTGTTTTGTGACAAAAATTAGAAAACGTTTTTAGAATCAATCAACCAGCTTATTTTACAGTCTTTTGTACTTAACTAAGTCAAGGATGGATGAAAATTATATGATTTAACAACGGGTTGGCTCTTTATGCCCAATAACAATTTCTATGATACTGGCATGGTATGGTCCGACCGTGCGCGTATGGTCGGACCATATGAGAATAATACTCGTTTGGTTATTAACGGGCCGGACCATATGAGTATTTGGACCATATAGGTATTTTTTTTTAAATTACATTATAAAAGTTTCAATAATACAAAAACTTTATCTAAAAAAAGAATAGTGGTTTATACATGACAATGTTTTATTTTTATAATTCAAATACTACGTACAAATTAAACATTGGTGCAATAGCTAGTTTTTATCGCTAATTACATTCTTGCATGTAGGCTTGAGGTGACATTTACTTCCACATGGTATCATAGATTTTTTGCATTTGCAAGTCTTGGTTGTGCACGATCCTTTTCATTTACAACTTTTGTTTGCGAGTGAAAAGCTAGCGTTTTCGTAGCTGCGTACCGTGATACCGAGGTCTTGGGCCATTCCGATATGTACTGTATACGGTGTTTTAAGGAGCTATAGATCTCAATTATCGTAACATGATTGCAACACACCATATTCACAAGACAACTTTTAAACATAAACTATGTTAGTTTCCAGTGACTTCTTGTATAGCAGTTCAGTAAGAAATTTTTGGAATTTATTTATTTAAGTCGACATATTGCCATTCTCTCGTATTAAAAAATCGGTAATGACCATCGGTAATGACTATCGGTATGAAATTTGTTTATTATAGTTTTGACAAGTAATTTAAATTAACTATGCGAAACTTCTAATTTTTATTTAGTTATTTTTTAATTGTAATATAATAATAAAATTACCTATATGATAGCGTCTTTTTAATGAACGGTAATACCATATTAAGACTTTAGAAGTATTAAAAGTAAACTGTAACAGATTGTTAATTACCCCGACCATACGCGTACGGTCGGACCATATGAGTATATATCCATATGGTCATGACCATACGCGTATGGTCCAAATACTCATATGGTCCGGAACAGCTATACTTGTTGTACGTGTTCGGTAAATAAGAAGTTGTTGATGAATCTGAAAATTTCAGAAATCCTTACAATGTAGTTCCTGAGATAAATGTGACGACAATTTCTAACTTGGGTGGCATGTATAACGATATAAATACTCGGTAGACCGGAAGTTATTGAGTGATGAATCTAAAAACACATCACACTGTTTAGCTAACTTATACAAACCCTGAAACCAAATTTCAGAAATCGTTGTTGTGTAATTCCTGAGACAAATGCGACGAAAAATATGCATAGCACGGATGGACTGATGGACGGATGGATGGACGGATGTGTGGATAATACATTTCGAATTGGAACGGCCCGATCAATTCATACACAATATAGTTATCTTTTACTGCGTGTTTGTTTATTACTTTTCATTTTATCAGTGAAAATGTTTGCATAGTCATAATAATGAAATGTGACATTACTTGGACAAGGTAACAAGTTGCAGTGAGAAGAAGTATTCTCCATGGAATTTCCGATGCACTGTTTCCCACCATATTTTGGTAATGGGTTTGAACATGTCCTGTTCCTACTTCTTGACTTTTCACCACCACCACAACCTACACTACATACCGACCAAGAACTCCAAGTTCCAAAGGGCGACCATTCACCATCAACTATAATAGAAGAAGAGAGCTATGTTTAGATAATCTTCTAATGCATAGCTATCATTAAAACACATATGACGTTAACATCTTTTTAAACTTTTTAAAAACATTTCGACAGTAGATAATTAAAAAAAAAATATAATGAGGATTAGTTTTATTTTTCTGAATCATATTCTATTTTCCGAGATTCACCTTGTAAAATTGTAGGAGAATTAAATATCTTTTCAATATGTATTTGTTGGGAACAGTTGAAGATGTGAGTTGAAAAAATGTCATTCAAACAGTTTTCATATGTGTGTTTGAAATTCAATTCCCCTTAACACAACTCTTGCCTATATAACGTTGTGTTCATGAAAGAAAGATTTAAATTAATTACTTTGACAATGATATGTATTGCAGTCAGCAGAAGTATTTTCTAGAGCATTTCCATAATCAGAATAAAAAGTTTCGATATTGTCATGTAAAAAAGAAGATGTGGTATGATTGCCAATGAGACAACTATACACAAAAGACCAAAATGACACAGACATTAACAACTATAGGTCATCGTACGGCCTTCAACAATGAACAAAGCCCATACCGCATAGTGAGCTATAAAAGGCTCCGATAAGACAATGTAAAACAATTCAAACGAGAAAACTAACGGCCTTATTTCTGTAAAAAAAATGAATCGTATGTTAAGGATCGTATGATGATTGTATATATCAAATACATAATTTCAAAATTTTAAACTCACACTAACTTAAAACTTGGTATATTGAATTGAATTATGTCTATTGTTAAAGACCAGGTTGTTCTATTTTCATGTGTTTGTTTTCTGATGTGTGGCTACTGTCATGCCCATATCCCCTCATCCCCTTTCATTCAATTATACATTATAGGCGAAATATTATTCTAAAATTCATTCAAGGCTTAATAAGACAATGAACAACGGGCGTTTAAGGCAGATGTTTGATAGTCTCTGTTTAATTATATTTTCAGTACATGTTTAAATTGTACGGCTGCTCCATAAAAGGGTATAATTTATAAACATATAATTTACAAAACATGGGATAACTAAATTATATAAAAGATATTAATCTAATTACTTGGACATGCCATGGAATTGCACAAGACTGCAGCTGTCTCGGTTGTACTTCCATTACACGTTTGTCCGCCATATTTTGGTCCTGGATTTGTACATGTCCTGGTTTTGCTTCTAGATTTGGTTCCACCACCGCATGTGACATTACATGATGACCAAGGACTCCAACTTCCAAATGAAGACCACTCGCCATCAACTGCAATAAAAAAAACTAACCTTGCAACGGCATCAAATTTATTTGAGTATTGTTTGAAACTAGAGTAATATCAGGATAACGAATTTCGATATTGTCATGTTTATGAATCAAATGATAATTGTATATCTTTAATACAAAAATTTCAAATATTAAACTTGCACTAATTTAAAACTTGGTATATTGAATTGAATTCTTTCTTTTGATAAAGACCAGGTGTTTCTATTTTCATGTGTTTATTTTCTGATGTGTGGCTACTGTTATATTTGCCTATATCCCCTCATCCCCTTTCATTCAATTATACATTAAAGGCGAAATATCATTCTAAAATACATTCAAGGCTAAATAAGACAATGAACAACGGGCGTTTAAGGCAGATGTTTGATAGTCTCTGTTTAATTACATTTTCAGTACATGTTTAAATTGTACGGCTGCTCCATAAAAGGGTATACTTTAAAAACATATAATTTACAAAACATGGGATAACTAAATTATATAAAAGATATTAATCTAATTACTTGGACATGCCATGGAATTGCACAAGACTGCAGTTGTCTCGGTTGTACTTCCATTACACGTTTGTCCGCCATATTTTGGTTCTGGATTTGTACATGTCCTATTTTTGCTTCTAGATTTTGTTCCACCACCGCATGTGACATTACATGATGACCAAGGACTCCAACTTCCGAATGAAGACCACTCGCCATCAACTGCAATAAAAAAAACTAACCTTGCAACGGCCTCAATTTTTTTGAGTATTGTTTGAAACTCTAGTAATATCAGGATAACAAATTTCGATATTGTCATGTTGAGGAATCATATGATGTTGGTATATATTAAATACATAATTTTAATATTTTAGACTCGCATTAATTTAAAACTCGGTATATTGAATTTGATAAAGACCAGGTGTTTTTATTTTCATGTGCTTATTTTCTGATGTATGGCTACTGTCATATTTGCCTAAATATCCTCATCCCCTTGCATTCAATTAAGTATTCAAGGCAAAATAGTATTCTTATAAAACCATTCAAAGATAAATATTATGCTAGAAAATAGATTCCAGGATAAATAAGACAATGAACAATTGGCGTTTAAGGCAGATGTTTGATAGTCTCTGTTTAATCAAATTGTCACTATATGTTCAAATTGTACGACTGCTCCATGAAAGGGTATAACTTGAAAACTGATAATGTATAAAATATGGAATAAATACATTAAAACTTGGTATATTGTATTGAATTCTGTCTATTGATAAAGACCAGGTGTTTCTATTTTCATGTGTTTGTTTTCTGATGTATGGCTACTGTCATATTTGCATATATCCCCTCACCCCCTTTCATTCAGTTATACATTCCAGGATAAATATTATTCTAAAAATACATTCAAGGGTAAAGAAGACGACAATGAACAATGGGCGTTTAAGGCCGATGTTTGATAGTCTCTGTTTAACTGATAATGTATAACAAAAGGGATAAATAAATGATATAAGAGATATTAATCTAATTACTTGGACATGCCATTGAATTGCACAAGACTGCAGATGTCTCGGTGGTACTTCCATTACACGATTGTCCGCCATATTTTGGTTCTGGATGTGTACATGTCCTAGTTTTGCTTTTAGATTTGGTTCCACCACCGCATTTTACACTACATGATGACCAAGGACTCCAACTTCCAAATGAAGACCACTCGCCATCAACTGCAATAAAAAAAAAACTAATCTTGCAACGGCATCAAATTTTTTTGAGTATTGTTTGAGTAACTAGAGTAATATCAGGATAACGAAGTCGATATTGTCATGTTTATGAATCAAATGATTGTATATCTTTAATACATAATTTTCAATTTTTTTGTTAACTCGCACTAATTAAGAACTTGTTATATTGTATTAAATTCTATCTATTGATAAAGACCAGGTGTTTCTATTTTCATGTGTTTGTTTTCTGATGTATGGCTACTGTCATATTTGTCTATATCCCTTCATCTCCTTTTATTCAAATACACCATCAAGGAGAGCTGTTATTCTAAAAACAGATTCAAGGCTAAAAAAGACAACTAACAATGGGTGTTTACGGCAGATGTTTGATAGTCTCTGTTCAATTAAATTTTCACTGAAGTCATTTGAAAGTTACATGTATAATCTTGCCACTTGCCTTTCTTCACACTTGTTTGTGGTCATCTGGTGATTGCTTTTATTTGACACAACGTAATGTTTCTGTCATTTAAGGATTTTGTTTTGGACGGCAGACATTTTCAAAGTCTCTGTTAAATTTGGGTCTAACAGTATAGAGTTTAATGAGAAACAATCAACTCACCTGGATATTGTGATAAGTTACATGGAAGTGATGCAGTTTCAGATAAACTACCAACACATTGACTATCGCTATATTTCGGTTCCGGGTTATAACATATCCTATTTTTTTTATCTTAGTCAAGCGGATATCAGAATAATTGATCACTTTATGGTAAAAGCATGAAACTTGGCATATTAACGAAGGATAGAAGAACATTTAATGTCTTATTTTGTGTCAAGGTTCTTTCATTTGTAATCTTTTTTTGAAACATTCAAATGCTTAAGTTATATCATAGAGTGAAGCACAGAAAATATGCTTGAAACTTAACATCAAAAAGTAAGTTCACAAAAATACCGAGTTCCGAGGAAAATTCAATATGAAAGTTTTGCACTGTACCATAAATGTTTCATCTTTCTACTTCATGAGTGATATTATTATTTTATGAAGTAAGATGATTCAGACTCTAAAAATGTCGACGGACATGTTTTTTAAGTCAATAAGTAGGAGATAAGCGACAAAAAGTAAAAGTCCAAAAACTACATAAATCAAAAATAAAATCACCATTAACACTATAAAACATGTAAAACACTCGAAGTGATGCAGTTCCTCATGGAAAGTAAGCAGATTTATCTTCACTAGTAGTAGTTATCATTATTCTCATCGGAAAAACAAAATATAGAATCTCGCTAAATAAAAATTTGCACATACTTGGACATGGATTTGCGTTGCACTGTCTATTTGTTACTGCTGTGGTGAGTCCAGGACATCGATTTCCACCATATAGTGGCCTTGGGTTTGTACAATATCTTGTTCTTGTCCTAACCTGATTACCAGTTCCACAATTCTTCGTGCATGTTGACCAACCTCTCCAACTTGACCAGGAACTCCATTTACCGTCAACTAAATATTGAATCAAGAGTCATTATTTTTTTTACATTTAGAAATTGTCATACTGTATGGACAACTATTTATTGACTACATGTTTACTTCTTTATGTGGTTTTTGTCTGTCTCCGGATTACTGTATAATTAAATGATATTATTTCCTCACCTTCTATCAATAATAGTTTTCAGATTTGAATGTGTTCCAATTGTTTGATAACAGACAATATAAAGGAACAGTGTAGATCAATGCAATTTTAAAGAATAAAGTATATATCCTAGTTTTTCTTTATTCGATTTGAGGTATAATTTGATTCAACCATACAATTACAGCCTTACTTGTGTTTCCATGCGAATAAGGTTTTTTTTTAATTTTGAAACATAACTTTGACCGAAATTTCACATTTAATTAATACAAATAAGGAATTAAAAAAAAATGTCTTTCGGTCGGACCTGGACATGGATTGGTGTTGCACTGTCTACGTTCTGTTCCAGTGGTAAGTCCATAACAATGTTGTCCGCCATTAAGTGGCCTTGGATTTGTACAAGATCTTGTTCTTGTCCTTACTTGTCCACCAGTTCCACAATTCTTCGTACATGTTGACCAACCTCTCCAACTTGACCAAGAGCTCCAATAACCATCAACTTAGTATTGAATAATAGAAGTTGTTAATGATTGGAAATTAAATATAAAACTCATAAAATCTGAGGTATACATTCAACAGATTTGTATATATAAAAACATGTGCAATATTTTATACAGTTTAATTTAGAAAATAGAGAAGAATAAGTATTTCAAGTGATACAAGTATATAGGAACGTTTACAAACTGCGGGGTGTTAAGTGGAGTGGCTTTTGTTATCATGCTGTGGTGAAGTTATTTGAGACTTTTATAAGTGTTTGCCCCTGCCAATTGTCTCAAGTTTTTACAACAAAATGATAAAAAGCAAATAAAATTTTTCAATTAAAATGGTATATCAAAGAGTCTAAATTGATAAATTGTCTGTAAGAGGGTCATTTAAAAAGACAATTATTATATGGACATTTGACATTGATTGTTAATCAGAATCAATCATTTAAGCTATCAACCGATGCACCAAATCATGATAAAATTACTGGACTTAACACTACTTACAACAATGAGGAATACGAAGACTTCACAAATACAACCCCTAGAAAATTAATCTTAGGTTTTGAGGTAACATTTAAAAACTACTTCTGATGCTACTTTGATTAATAAAGAATTGAATCATTAATTACGAATTAAAAAAATTTAAGAAATGAAGGGTCTGCGTGCTTGTTTTCAAGGTACGAGCCATTGAAAATTTTGAGGGAAATGATTATTTCTAGAGTTTTTATACCTTCTATATTGGACGGTTTTTGGTTTCTGATACTATGAAAAAAACAAGGTTTTTATAAGATTTTTAAATATTGCATTTTTAACTTTATGTATTTAAATGATGAAGAAATAAAAATGTAGGAGTTAGCTGGCACATTTTTTAATGGCAATACATGGATAAAAACAAGGGACTCTGACGATCTTGTAAAAAAATCAAAACAAAAGAAGCAAACATCCTTAAGCTTGAAAATTGTAACCTCCTTTTTTTAGTGTTACCGAGAATAAGGTGCTGAGGTAAATTAATAAGTTAGTTATCATCCTAGTATATACGTGCATAAACATGTTAATGAGTATATAGATATAGGAAGATGTGGTGTGAGTGCCAATGAGACAACTCTCCATACAAATAACAATTTAAAAAGTAAACCATTATAGGTTAAAGTACGGCCTTCAACACGGAGCCTTAGCTCACACCGAACAACAAGCTATAAAGGGCCCCCAAATTACTAGTGTAAAATCATTCAAACGGGAAAACCAACGGTCTAATCTATATAAACAGAACGAGAAACGAGAAACACGTATATATTACATAAACAAACGACAACTACTGTACATCAGATTCCTGACTTAGGACAGGTGCAAACATTTGCAGCATACACTGTTTATGTTTTGGGTCCATAAAAATTCTTACCTGATGGACATTGTCGTGTACATGTTTTATAAGTCTTGTAATAACGTCTCCTGTAAAAGAAAAAAATGAAAAAAGAGATAAGAATATTTGATATAACTGGTATTGAGATAAGTATCCTACAAAAATACCGAACTCCGAGGAAAATTCAAAAACGGAAAGTGCGTTATTGTCTTGGTACAAGCATTCAAATGTAGAGTAAATGATTACATGCTTGGTTCTTTTTTACACAATGATTCGCATAGGTAAAAAGTTCTTCGTTATCAGCCAGTGGCTTTGAAAGTATCATGTTCGTTATTTTTCTGAATCAAGGAATGGTGAACAATCTCAAAAAAAACCATCAGCATTAAATACTATAAATGCTATTCAAAAACACCCATCTGTCAGTTTTGAATTGACAGGAAGTTGATGAGCAATTGATTTGAAAACGAATTACAATGTAAAGTATAATCGAACAAAGTTGTTACCAAGTTTCAGGCAGTCTTGATTCATAGATCGTCGAGAAAATTTCTTTCATGACTATTACGCGTTCCGAATATATTACTTAGATGTATACGATATCCAGAAGTGGGCATAGTTTTTCCGTTTTAATGGTTTTACACTAGCAATTTTTTGGGGCCCTTTATAACTTGCTGTTTGTTGTGAGCCAAGGTTCCGTGTTGAAAACCGAACTATAATGGTTTACTTTTATTAATTTTTTACTTGGATGGATTGTTGTCTCATTAGCACTCATACGATATCTGCTTATCTTAATTAGGCATTACTGCTTTCTCATTTTTATAAATATTGTTTTTGACGGATTTGAAAAAAAACATTTTATTATGCTTATTCAAGAACGTAAAAACTTATGTCCATTTAATTCTACTATTTACTTTTGTCCTCGACATCTCTTCCACCCGAATGTTCCACATGCCCGACTGTAGTTATAGTATTCAGAAGACGTCTGTGAACATTTGTAAGTCTGAAATCCTACACACACACTGTTAATATAAAACATACGTAAACACAGTTTTTTAACTTAAAAAACGCAATGGCAAATACCGCACAAAGACATCATACAGACCTTGAAATATTTACAACAAGTGTGCCTTTCTATGTTGTGACTTTATATTATTATTTCAGGTAAGGGTGAAGGTCGGTTGCATGTACCTGTAAAATGGTTACATTCGTTTGCATGCTGAATTCTGATAACTGTCCGTGGTCAGGAACCTGTTTTATAGTAGTTGTCGTTTATTGGTGTGGTTTTACACTAGTCATTTTGGGAGCCCTTTTTAACTTGCTGATCGGTGTAAGCCTAGACATTGTTTTGAAGGCCATACTTTGATCTTTAGGGGTCTATTTGTACTTAATGGAGAGTTTTTTTATTGGGACTCATAAAACATCTATTTTGGTCTTAACTAAAACCACTATGATTTTTATAATTGGCAAAATGTAAATAATTTTAGGCATTTTAAAAAATATAATAAAAAGTATTGATCAAGGGGCTGTTACAGGCTCAGTAAAATTATCAGTTTTTACGAAAACTATGATTTGAAACCCCACGAAACCCCAATTTAGTGTGATAAAAAGAAACTAAACGATAAACCTGAACATGCATTTGATAAAAACATAGTTTACTTCGTTTAGATATAAGAAAAGAAGCTTACAAACGAATTGTATACTTTTTTTTAAATTTGCACATTTCATTAAAGATCTAGACCGATAGTTTACTGCTGTTTTACAATCCAAGATGGCAATCGACACCCGATCTACCATTCTGGTCTTCAACTTTGTGTACATGGGATATGCAGAGAGATAGAGATCTAGAGAAAAACAGATATTACTGGATGCAGTTTCATTATTTTGATATCAAAATATAATTATAGTATTATATGTTGTGTGATATTTTAAGCGTTGTTTGTTCTTACAAAATATCTTTGGTCAATACTTTAACACCACAATTAAATTTCAATAAAAAGCATTCCATTCTTGTTCTTGAGATGGAAAACATTTACAAAGAAAATCGTTTAAGTATTGTATTAAAACATGCAGTATCATTCAAAGTGGAGAATATACCACAAATAGGCAAAATTGAATTCGACTTTTAAAAGAAATTTTTGTTATATTTAATTTGAGAGATACCTTTTTTTGGCTCGGCAGTGTACTTCATTTTGAATTGATCGCCGTCCTTGACTGTTGATTGTTCCTTGTAAACTTATTCAGACACTTTTAAAATAATTGATTTCGGATAGAACATCTTATCTTAGTAGTAAGTATTTTAAGTGGATTGTTACACTTAACTAATAACTTTGTATTAAAAGTCGACAATTTTGGGGTACAAATAATGACATAGGAAAGACAATTATAATTATTATTATTTATTTATTTTTTAAATGAAGATTACAAAAATAATAATTCGAGATTCAAACAAAAAAGGACTTAAATTATTATGTCATACATTGAAATCTTAAATTCAATGGGGATGTCACAAAAATTATACTTTTTTTTTAGTGAAAATTTTCTAAGACTATTAATCTATTGAAACATTTTATTCTTCTACGAATGTATTAATGCACTTTCAAACGCTTTATTTGGTATGGAAAACTATCCATATCATAGGTTAAAAAACAAACGTTTTATTTTCATTTGTCCAATTGTGCGTAATTAAAATAAGTAAATTCTGCAACATGTTCTTTATATAAGTTTCCAATTTAAAAGAAGATTATGCAAACTTGACATGTCACAAAAACGGATATTGAATTTGTTCTCACAGTAGAATAAACCGAAGCTGCATACTAGATAAAATAACGCTTTTCGTTGTTTTCCGAAAATATTTCAATGTTCATGTCTTTGCCTAAAACTGAATTTATTTTTATACATTATTTACAAAGTGCATATATATATTTGTAGTAGACAAGGACGATTTTTGAATTATGTCATTACAAGTAATCCTCTTCGAGGTCAATCGGTTTAGGGAACTAGCTGTATGCCAACAGAAAACCAACCTCCCCGGCAGTTCCAGCTCCGATCCGCATACTGGTCCGCATACTACTCTACAATAATGTAAAGGAAAATAGTTCCGGAACGGAAACGATCACTCTACGGAGTTTGAACAGGAACTAACTACTGCGCAGTTAATCATTTCGTTTTAATAAACATTTGTCTGGAAAGTAGAGAGTGTCAATGTCAATTTTTTGTAATTATTTTTGTTGAATGAAATAGATGCTACATACATTTACGTATACTACTTCGTATCACTTACAGTCGGTACTGTTTTCTGAACAAGGGGAAACTAATTCATACCACTAAGCTTGGAAAATGGTAGTTATGTTAATTCGATAAATAAAAAAAAGTAAAAAGTACTGAACACAAAGAAAAACTCAAGTCAGAAAGTCATTGATAAAATCAAAAGCTCAAACACATTTAACAAATAGAGATATATTGTCTCATATGTTCTAGATTTATACAATTGACTAATTCAATACCCAGTTGTCACAAATGATGCATCAATTAAAGTTGACCATTCAAAATTTCGCAAGTAATAACACTTGGAAATTCCTTAGATATGTATAATATATGCAGGGTATCAACTATCAAAACACCATCTTTACCATCAAAAAGTAGATCTAAAGGTAAGCATAATGGTATCAAACGATAGACAAGTGTTCATGTCATGTGATCTTGCCAAAGTTGACAAAATGTTTTCATAAGACGTTGAATAAAAAAAAACCTGAAATATATAATTAGCTACACTTTTATTATTGATATTAATTTTTGACATTGATGTCTTCCTCTTTCTTTCATAGCTAAGTACTAATAATTATTCTAATTGTTCTTAGAATTTTCATGTACACATTAAGTGGGTTTTTTTTTTAGAAAACAACAGTCATGTGGTCTAATCATTATTCTGGGAATTGAAAAGTAATGATTCATAGATTATTGGAAATTGTAAAAATGAAAGGGAAGTTTGTCCTACGTCTTTATACCTATACATATATGTGAGTGGGTGATATAACTACTTCCTGAACAAGATATCAGATTACAGTCCGCTTACTAAGTAGAATGAAGCACACTTCAGACCAAATAAGTGTTTGTATAAATAAAGGCAACAGTAGTATACCACTGTTCGAAATTCATAAATCGATTGAGAAAAAAACAAATTCGGGTTACAAAGGAAAACTGATGGAAACACGTGGTATTATATCCCGCTAACATGTTTAACCCCACAACATTATGTATATATGTGCCTGTCCCAAGTCAGCAGCCTGTATTTCAGTGGATGTCGTTTGTTTATGTGTTACCTTTTTGTTTTTCGTTCTTTTTTGTACATAAATAAGGTCGTAAGTTTTCTCGTTTGAATTGGTTTACATTGTTATTTCGGGGCCTTTTATAGCGGACTATGCGGTATGGGCTTTGCTCATTCTTGAATGCCGTACGATGACCTATAGTTGTTAATTTATGTGTCATTTTGCAATCATACCACTCCTTCTTTTTTCATATGAAAATTACCGCTCATTTTATCACATTTAACACATGAAAACCGAATAGTGTAATGATGCAATAAGGATATAATATTCCAAATGAAGCGGATTAAGGCAATTGGTATTATACATAAATTCTTATAAAAGAATGAGGCTTTTGTGTAGTAAAAAGTTAATTGGTAACTTTTAAATTATTTTTTTATTACATTATTTTTAAATATTTTTTAAAGCAAAGCAACAGCGCTTTTATTTTTGTTTGTTCCTTCGTCTTGTGTCACAGTGTGAGGACTTCAACAAGGAGCAAAACGCTTTCACTTCACTGCAAGTTTAATCGGAATTGTTTGAAAGACTTAGCTACGTGACAGGCCCGTATGCATTAATCTACATAAGTTTGGATTTGTTCCAAACTGAAGGATTGTTCTACATGTCCTACGATTAATAAGTAATACGATTGGATATCTAAACTTAAGTGTTTTCATTCATACGAGACCAAAACCATTAAATTAGACTGGTTTTAAAAGAACAAATAGAAAGTAGAACAAATTAAAAACAAAATAGTTCCTACAAATAGTTGCAAATATGAAATTATGTTGGGTTTTTTTTTTTGTCTTTTCTTTTTATCTTTTTAACAACAACAAAACGTCCAAAAAGACAGTTAACTGTGAGGAGGTTACTGATATAATCGAACTAACAAAATTTGCTTTAAATAGGAAAATTTCTTCGTCTTTTGACAACTTCCACTCGTAATGAAGTCATTTATCGGGCAAGACTGTTGCAACGAGTGGAGAGGGCTTACATAGGCTATGCCTGTTGCCCTATCCAATTCAATTTATTTGAATAAAATATTGTTTAAACTAAACTAAACTGTTGCAACTATATTATTGGCATTTTTCTTTTCTTTGACTCAAATTCTCATATTTGATATATAACATACTTAAACGTATATCGCAATTACAAAAAGTTTAAACTAAACAATGAAAAATGCATAGACTCGATAACATTTATCTACATTATGCATGTATTTCTTTTCTCTAGACATCATCTTATTTATCGTCGAGATAACCGAAGACTGCCAATGGTCATATAATACAAATTAACATAAAATAACAGGAAGCGAACACGTTCAACTGTATTTGTATTGATCTGCTTGATATCTTATTTTTGGTTAAAACACTTTATCTTTAAGTCAGTTTTGCATTAACGAAAAACAAAAACGTCAAAAAAGACAGTTAGCTGTAAGGAGGTTACTAATATAATCGAACTCAGAATTTGCTTTAAATAGGACATTTCTTCGTCTTTAGACAACTTGTTTCGTTTTTTTCGTTGAAAAAAAATCATTTGAAAACGTCTTTTATTACTTATTGATTTTAACCATGACGTCATTAACGTGCCATAATACTATAATTTGGTGAAAATTCATTTCCAATTGCAAAATATAACAACATCCTCACAAGAACATATATTTCTTTAAAATCAATAGCTGTATCTACTTTCACTCGTAATGAAGTCATATATCGGGCAAGACTGTTGCAACGAGTACAACATAGGCTATGCCAGTTGCCCAATTCAATGTATTTGAATAAAATATTGTTTAAACTAAACTAAACTGTCACAACTATATTATTGGCATTATTCATTCAAGCCCAATTTAAGTACTATTTTAAAAAGCTAAATCACAAAAATATTGAACTCTGAGGAAAATTCAAAACAGAAAGTCCCTAAACCAATAGCAAAATCAAAAGCTCAAACGCACCAAAAGAATGGATAATAACTGTCAAATTCGTTACTTGGGACAGGCATTTTTGGTTGTAAACAATGCTGGATTAGACCTGGTTATATAGCTATCTAAATCTCTCACATGTATGACAGTTGCACCAAATTCAATTATATTGACAACGATGTGTAAACGGCAAAGCAAACAAACATAAACGGTTAAAGTGTCCAAAAATAGTGGTACAGTAGTCAACATTGTGTTATAATCTTAAAATCACTATAAAACAAACAAATATGTAACAAAGAGGCACAAAAAGCGTATGGAAAAACACATTTGCAAAAATGAAAGACTAGAATACAAAACATTACAATAGCATAATAATTCAATGACCGGATGAATGCGTAAAGACCCATATTATGTGTATTTAAGAAACAAAAGAAAAGGCAAATAGGCAAAGCACATTGGTTTTAAAAGATAGACAAGAATACAAAAATTATCATATTATTTATTATTTAGAGCATACAATACAGTTACTGGGAAGATTTATATCTTTCAGATTGATTCATCCTGTAAGTGTATCCATGGCCAGACCATTTAAAAATAATGCTTGATTATATGTGAAGATTATTTGTTCTAATTTTTATGTCCAAATCACCGATTATTTTTTTAAATAAGATCAGTAAACAGCAAAATTCCGCAGCAACAGTTTTAAGAAAAAATTAATTTATATACTAGGTAGGTTATGAAAATTTATATACAGTTAATTTTAAGACCATTTTTCACAGATTTGACACGCATTATATTTACTACAGCTTAACCTTAAGTCAATGTACGTGTTAGCCTTTTATATAGATATTGAAACAGTAATGCAACACTAAAACTTTCGGAGACTAACATTAGTAACTTACCTATTTACAATTGTAACAGTCGGTAAAGTAATAAAAACCAGAATATCTAATCTCATTTTAAGTTTGTTATTTCAGAGGCACAAGTTAAAAGTTACTGTTAAGAGTATAAGGAACATGTGGCATTTATCTTACCTCTTATAAATTTCTATGCATATGATTGATCGAAAGCGTCCACGTTCAAACCGTGTATATTCCATATTAGGTTAGTAGGGGGCGGGACTTATTTCAATACACGGTGGAGTTTTGGCACTATTTGATTATTTAAATATATTGAAAGTTCTGATTAATATTGTTATATCAAGGTTGTTGGTATTAAACTGCTATTGTTAACATTATTGTTTTGTGCAGGCCAATGGAAGAAAGTTCTTAAAATAGAACACTTGAACACTATTATATAAAATTAAGAAAATCTTGTATGATTGAAAATGAGACAACTTTAAATTCAACAAATAAAAACTGTATTAAAATTCGTTATATAGTGTGTTTGTGATATTATACGATATATATGGGGTCAGTAAACATCATATGGGATTCTAGCTTCGCTCTCATCCTAAATGTAACCAACTGAACCCTTATTATCGTATTAGGTCACTAGCACACTGTATAACTAATTGTATTACTCAAACAAGTTTAAAAAATAATGCAATTTGATGTTTATATAAATACTTGAAGCTATTTAATTGACTATCCATCCGGAGATACTTAACCGAGTCTCATCCCTTTGAATATCACATGTCAGGAAATTGTTCATTAATAGGTTGACAATAACAAAAAATACTTGAATGAAGGCCGCTAGATTTACCGATTAAATTGTTTCATATATCATTTCTGGGCCGTTCAAAACTTACACTGCGTTATAGACATTTTCTTGTTTCTATACGCAAACTCGTTTTTTTTTAGTTTAAAAATGTAATAATTGCACTCAAACTGCTAACAAGAAAGACCAGCTGGAGATTGAATCAACGGTTATAAAATAGACCTGCTAAGTTGTGATTTTTTTTATTCTTTATCAGTTATAATTTTAAGGTGGCTTTCATGTAAAATGAAACTGATAGCTTTAGCAAGAACTGTGTCTGTATTGATCTAAATATAGCTCTAGCTGTCAAATTCATCTTTAACGATTTGACTCAAACTCTCATATTTGATATACATGTATATCATACTTAAACGTATATCGCAATTACAAAAAGTTTAAACTAAACAATCAAAAATGCATAGACTCGATATCATTTATTTACATTTTGCATGATTTTTTTTCTCGAGACATTATCTTATTTATCGTCGTGATAACCGAAGACTGCCAATGGTCATATAATCCAAATTGACCAAATATAACAGGAAGCGAACACGTCCAATTGAATTTGTTTAGGTCTGCTTGATATCTAATGGTAGGTTAAAAACATAGGCACTTGACTCTGAACAAAATTAAACTATGTACGTTAATATGATATAAGTACATCACTCGTTTGTTTGCAAACGATCACCCGGTAACAAACTTCAATTGTATTTCGATTTTGTGGCAGTCGTTCCCACTACACCTTGTTATGTCATAAAAATACATTAAACGATCTGCAAAACGGTGTATAACATGCTTATGTCTTTTGTCAGAATCATTCGCAACAGGCCTTCAAAGGATATAAACGTAATTTCATCTTGTTAGAGTTGTTAAAACAAATCTGGTAAATAATCTAATTCGGTAGGTCACATTCATGAAAGAGAAGGAGATTGTAGTTAAGACGTAAGGAACTAATCCGATATTATCTGTGAAACGGTTATACCATAACGGTCAAACAACTCGTGATGGCGTCCGTGAAATATACGAAGGGATGATTTCAACTTCACATTTAGAACTCTTGGTTTAATAGCTTCCTTGTAAGCAGTAACCCTCTATCAAGAAAATCATGATACGAAATACAAGCACGGTAATGTCGTATCAATTGGGAGCTATATACCCTGTATGCAGGTGCTGCTGGAATTTTGCTACTTAGAAAATTCACAATTGGAAAGCTGAAATAATCTTTTTTGTCGAAAAGTTTTGTTTTCAACCGATCCTCATTGTCAATTTCTAGATTTAAGTCAAGATATCAGGCCGACTTAACTGTTGTATCCTTTATTTTTAGTTCTATGGGAAAGTTGCGTTCAACATAGCCACCAAATTTTGAATTATTGAGTGTGAGAACATCATCTATATAGCGGGAGGTAAAGTTAAAAGATATTGCTAAATTCTTATCTTTCTTCCTAAGAAGTTCCTGTATGAAGTCAGCCTCGTTATAATAAAGAAAAAAGTAGACAAGAAGAGGGGCACAATATGTTCCCATTGGAATGCTGACAGTCTGTTAAAAAAAGACGTCCTCCGAACGTAACAAATATGTTAAAATTGAGAATGAAAATGGGGAATATGTGAAAGAGACAACAACCTGACCATAGAACAGACAACAGCAGACGGTCACCTATAGGTCTTCAATGCAGCGAGAAATTCCCGCACCCTCAGGCGTCCCTCAGTCGGCCCCTTAACAAATATATATACTAGTTCAGTGTTAATGAACGCAATACTAAACTCCAAATTATACACAAGAAAATAAAATTAAAAATAATACAAGACTAACAAAGGCCAGAGGCTCCTGACTTGGGACAGGCGCAAAAATGCGGTGGGTAAACATGTATATGAGATCTCAACCCTCAATGTTGTCAATCAAGAAATCAAGCATCTTGATAATGTCAGGTTGAACATAAACTTTTTAATTCGTCTACACTGATTTGATTCAAATTTTCATATTTGATTTATAACATACTAAAACGTATATCTAAATTAGAAAAATTCTAAAATAAACAATTAACAATGCATGCACTCGATAATATGTATCAACGGATTGTGTTTATTTTTATCTAAGACGATGTCATCTCATTAACTATCGAAAGTACCTCCGAAAACTGCCGACGGTCATATGAAATGTATTAACATGAATATGAATATAAACAGGTGCAACTAAATTGTTCTATGTCTGTTTGGTTCCTTATTGTAGATTAAAAAGCATGTTTATTATCGTCTTTATCTGTATAAGAATGATTTTATAGTGAAACAAATAAGTGAAACAAATCCTTCATCATTGATTCACTTTCCATGTTGACATTCTTTTGCTTTTATAGGCTAAATATATTAAGTAACCCAACTCGAGCTACGGGGTTAAATTAAACAATACGGATTCAGTGAGGTTGAATTATTCACTTGCAAGTGAATTATTCACCTACGATGGTTTGTTTTATCTAATTTGAAAACATACAACCAAATTGGCTGCTTCAAGCGATTAAGAATTTCATTCTATCACTTTCATTAATGATTGAACACAATTAAATCATATTTCTTTTTTTTTATATCTCGTTGCTAAATAAATGCTCCTTTGAATTCTCATTTTTTTTATCGAAATTGTCAGAATCATCATGTTAGTTATTTAGAAGGTTCATATTCATACAAAATTATCATTAGTCGTCGAGTTGTTTTCTGTACAATTCGTCTTATATAGCAATTTTAATGAAGCTTTTCAAAAAAAAATTCATAAATATTGTTTATCGTTAGGTATATTAAATATTTTAATGAATTCAGTTTATATTTTGGGAAAGGTTACAAAAGTCTAAATTTGCGTTACACTTGACAGATTTTCCAGTTTCCTATTTTTCTGGAATTTCATGATAAAAATCTTTGTTCGATTACTTAAAATGGTTATTTAGGTTATAAAATTTAGTCAGTTTCCGTAAACATTCATGTTGGATATGATTGCAAAAAATTCTGTTATCGGAGATTTTATGATAATATCTTAGTTTTTACATTAAATACTTGTGACTTATCGAAAAATTTGTCAGTTTCCTTATATTATCTTTTTATTGATTTTTATATCGCAATGACCGTAATGGAGACAAAACTAAAATATACCTGTCGGGCGGAAGGATCTGCTCCTCCTTCAAGAGTACCTGAGGTCGACATGAGGTTTTCTATTTTGTGTTTTATTCATTTGTTTTCCTTTCGTTTTGGTGTCTTTAAGCTTTTCCGTTCGAAATTTTCCTTGGAGCTAGGTATCTTTGTTATTTTACTTTTTTTCATATTGACAATTACTAGTACTGAAAATATTAAGACAGTTTATTAAGCAATATGCTCAGCAAATGAAAATAATCCACAACAAGAATTAAATGGATACTCTTCTGCAAACGAAACGTGCCTCTGACGTACAAATTTTAATCTTGGTATCTTTGAGTTCATATATTAACTCTTAATCTTTCAGAATTTCCGTAGTCTCTTCAGTATTCTTAATTTGGTACTATCATGAATGGTATATTCTGATTGAAAATAATTAGTTTATCAAATTCAACTTCAACTTAGTTTTTGACTCCCTCAGTCAAAGATATACCTTTGTAATAAACAATAATTAAGTTTTTGCCCATATGGTTTGGTGTGGTTTGAAAGAAATGTTGATTTCTATTTTCGATGTGTAACTAAGGAAGGTTATTTCAGATGAAGCGCACAATGTGAAATATGTTTATTATAACTGCAACAAAGCTAATGTAGCAATTAGTAAACTTTTCTTTCTCATGTTGTACTGTTATACCACTGTCCCAGGTTAGGGGGAGGGTTGGAATCCCGCTAACATGTTTAACCCCGCCACATTATTTATGTATGTGCCTGTCCCAAGTCAGGAGCCAGTAATTCAGTGGTTATCGTTTGTTTATGTGTGACATATTTGTTTTTCGTTCATTCTTTTATATAAATAAGACCGTTAGTTTTCTAGTTTGAATTGTTTTACATTGTCATATCGGATCCTTTTATAGCTGAATATGCGATATGGGCTTTGCTAATTGTTGAAGGCCGTGCGGTGACCTATAGTTGGTTATGTCTGTGTCATTTTGGTCTCTTGTCGACTGTTGTCTCATTGGCAATCATACCACATCTTCTCTTTTATATTTTCGAACACTTTGATATTACTACAAAGTCGTTATTGCCTCGGTTATTAGACTGTCAATATACGTTTGCACATCTACAACCTGACTGATGCCACATTTGATGGACTGTCAGTAAACGTTCATATAGCTGCAACCTGAATAACGCCACTATTAATGGACTATCAGTATTCGTGTTTATAGCTGCAACGTTACGGTTTCAGCTGTTAATAAACTGTCTGTATAATTGATATAGCACCAACCTGAATGATGCCGGTAATGGACTGTCAGTATACGTGTACATAGTTGCAACGTGAAGGTTGCCGCTGTTAGTAAACTTTCTGTATAATTCATATAGCTCCAACATGACTAGCGTCGCTCTTAATAGACGGTTAGCATACTTTTATATTACATCCAAGTGGTTCATTCCAATTTACTCAAATGAAGGAAGACATTTTCAAACTAGAAAATAAGGGTTAATAGTAATTGAGGATAACAAAATCACACTAAAGATTCAAAGTACCAAGTGTACTGAGTATCATGTAACTCAGTTTCTTACATTGAATTACGAAAAATATCAACTCTTGTATGCATCGTACTATGATAATAAACTGATACGTCAGTTTTAAAATAGTTACCGCAAAAATTGCATATGTTTTGAATGCAAAGAAATACAACGTTGATTTAATGATGGTATGTATATGAATGTATAACGAATGACAACTCTTGACTAACAAACATGTTATATTTTGTAGTAATGCTTCATTTAATTTCTCAGTCTTCAAGACCTAGAGGGAATAGAAGAGGACCTTTTGATATCACCAATCTTACATCAATAATACCCGTTGATATTTAAACACAGCTATGATCATTTCAAACTTGTGCTTTAAACATTGCATATAGGATATTATCTATTATAAATGTTTACTCTAAGATAAAGAGGAAGATATTTTCAAGAATCATGTTAAGAATGACATGACCAACATTGAGCACAACCAACAGATTTATTTAATAAAAATTGTTGACGTTGTGTTATAAATCATTTTTTATACCTTTTTGGCACAGCTTTTTTAAATAAAAGATAAACACTTTCTTATTTCTGACGTATTTAATATGAGCCTGGTACCTTTTGATAGCGGTTTCTCTGTTCTGTATGTTCTCCCATTTATTTGTATTGTAGTCCTGTCATGTAATTTTGTCATTTTAATGTTATATATAACATTGCCATAAAACCGGGAGGTTCGGCTAGCCATAAAACAAGGTTCAACCCAACATTTGTTCTTAAAATGTCCTGTACCAAGTCAGGAAAATTACCATTGCTATATTATAGTTCGTGTCTGTGTGTGTTGCATTTTGGTGTTGTGTTTCTGTTTTGTCATTGTTCTCCTCTGTCCAGCGCAATAGACAACTCGACCAACTAGGCTAAAGTATCATCATTCGATAGTCGAGTAATTTCTTTCCTCGTCGGCTTTATTACCGTATTCCTGTATGAGCACTGTACATGATGTATAGTGGCAAGTAGAATAGGTTCCTTAAATTGCAGATCAGCTGCATAGATGTTCAAGTATTTAAAGACCTTCATGCTATATCATGACTCAAGTAATTTTGTTGCACTTTTTAATACAAGAGAACAAAGAAAATGATATTAATAATAATAATCATAAAACGCTTTAATTTTGCCAGTCAAAAAAAGTCATACAGAAGAACAAGGCATTAACTTATTACAGTAAAATTAAGTCAATGTGTAACTCGTTGAACTTTTTGATTTTTAGGCCAAACACTGAACAAGTGCATTGTTACCAAAAAATTAAAAAAAAATCAATTACACTCGCTCAGTGTCTTGATATGTTTTTAAACTGTAAATAGAAAATGGCATCAGAGAGATCACATGATTGCCTCAAACTGACAATTGATTACAATCCAGCGTTCATCTCACCCTTTATCTTTTTTATGTTCGGTCTTAACATTATTGATATATACAATGTCGACATCTGTGTTGGCATTGAACATGTATTATATTAACACTGATGCATTATCAAGGCAAACAATCAAATAGTCTTGCAACTTTTCAAAACGTGTCTAAAAATTCAATATTTAACAACCTTTCAATGCATATGGCATACTACTTTTTTTATCAATTTACAATCTTGATACATAGTTTAAGCAAAGCTATGATGCCCTGCTGGTGACAGCCAATTATAAAGAAAGAAAATAAAACAAGCAAAGTAGCTGTTACATAACCGGCAAACAGCTAAAGTATAATGAAGAAAAAGCAGATAAGTTTGATTGTTTCTGTATTTTGCATATGACCGCATCAATTAGGTGGAAATGAATGGATATATTTTATACCATGTCAGAGATAAACTTAAAAAAGTATAATACTTTTACGATGGAATCAGTTTACCTGCAATTAACAGACATTTTCCTTCAAGGTACTTTAGAATATTTCTTTCTTCGAGTCACTTATGTTTCGCGTTGCCCAAAAAATATCAAGATAACAAAAAAAGGCAGTTTCACTATAACTGCGAAACGACTATCAATGATTACGTAAACGTGTCACATAAGATATACTAGGGCCTATTCAATTACTTCAATTTACCTTTACGTATGAAAGGTGGCTACATTATAGGTTAACCAAGGAAAGTGCTTCGGACGCATGAAATTTGTAATAAAATTGAGAATGGAAATGGGGAATGTGTCAAAGAGACAACAACCCGACCACAGAGCAGACAACAGCCGAAGTCCATAAATGGGTCTTCAATGCAGATAGAAACTCCCACACCCGGAGGTGTGCCTCAGCTGACCCCTAAACAAAAATGTATTGTAGTTCGGTAATAGTGGACGTCATACTTAATGTATTCTTTTAATTTTTTAAGTTTCTTGATTAATGTCCAAAATATTAAAACAAAACATAACGTTAGTTAAAAGCTGTAAAACTGACAAAAAAATTATTGAATACTCGATTGTTTGGTAATAACATGTTATTCCTAGTTGCATCTGTTTACTGTAACATATATAGTAAACAAAAAAATATTTCATACATTTATTGCCAATGCACGTTAAAAAAAGTAATCGAGGACAAAACTGATCATACTCACTATGTTCTATGTTCCTAATATGGTCAAACACAGGTATATTATCTAGAAAAAAGGCATACGGATAGAATTTACAGCAAAATAACAAAATATGATACCAAAATTATCAACCCAATGATGAATACAAGTACGATACGCAAACACAGTCTATTCAAAAGTTTTTAAATGTATGAAATTCGTTTGATGCGTTTTTGGTACAACTTTCATCCAATGGCTCTCGAACAACACTGTCACATTCTTCATAGTGATCACTCTCCTCGACATATGTATCGTAATGGTCTTCATCCTCCCTAGAATAGTCGTAATGTTCATTGTCTAGGTCAGTACCAGCACTGCAAATCAGCTTATTGTCCATGTCTGTATATCGATCCTCTTCCATTTCATCTGTTATTTGTTTTTGATCCAAATTACATGATAATTTTGTATCTTCACAAATTGCATCATCTTTACCTGGCGTCATGTATGTGGTATTCTGGAAGTTATATGTCTTTAAGGATATTGAACTAAAAAGGAAAAGACATTTTTTAAAAACAAATGCGTGTAAAGAATTTTTTCTTATATCATTTATGATTTTAGTAATGTCATGAAATACTTGTATTACATTGATATAACAGAAGTTCTATTCATAAACAGTTTCATAGGATTTACAAAGGAATAGGTCCAGTAAGACCCCTTTTTTGCCCCTAAATATAGCAGTTTTACAAAATTGTTTAAATGTAAACTTTTAGTTATTTATTGGAAAGAAGGATGCCTCTGCTACATAAATATGGGTTGTTTTTGACAATGCACATATATCGGGTACTATCATCATTAAGTCATTCTAAATTACTGAAGTCTTCACAATGATAGGATTTAAGTTAATTTTTAGACGGTTTCTGTCTTAAATGAAAGTGGCCGCATTTGTGTTCATTCCTAATATTGAAATGTAAGTTGTATTTGATGATAATACATAACATATATAAAGGTTGAGGATGAACACGGATGCGGCAACTTTCATTTTTGACAAAAACCATCTGAAAAGTGACATTTTTGGCATATTTGATAATTTTTTCATATTTAAGCTTGAATTGGAGCGTTTTTAATGAATGCATCAGTGAAAATCTTTCACATAAACTATTTGAGTCAACTGAAATAGACACTTAAGTGTTTAAAAAGTGTCCAAAATCTTTCGTCAGATGAACCTGAAATTTGAGGCCAAAATCGGCCCTTACCGGACCTACTCTTTTGAAACAAATAACCTCTAATTATTTTTGAATTAGCTTAGATAATTGAGGAGATGAAAGTGTCGATTATTTGTTCATGTGATTCTATATAAATGAAACTTTCACGATGAATATAAGTCAATCAATGCAAGCCTCTATGTTGCACACATCGCTGTTATTAAAAACGACTCCGATTAAATGGTAATCTAAATATTCTCCCATTCATTTGTTATTCCACGATAAATTGACATAGCCTACCTCCTTCTTCTCTTCCTAACAATCACACAAACAATTACAACACACAGTATCAGTAACAATACTCCTGGTATTATACCATAGTAAAGAGCTAAAATATATAATAGACAAATCTAGCTCATTGCAAGACTATGAGTAATACAAGTCATTGAAATGTTATCCTAAGTAAAATTGAGAATGGAAATAGGAAATATGTCCAAGAGACAACAACCCGACCAAAGAGCAAATAACAGCGGAGGCCACAAATGTGTTTAAGTGTCTATTTCTATGTTCTCTCGTACCAAATTTAATAATATTTTATTTTATTTTGAAGGGTGTTAGTACATATCGAAAAAAAAAGAGATAAGGGGACTATTTTCTTTTACATATTTATTTGAGCAAATGGAATTTTTGTATTTCTCCAATTGAAATGTATACCTTTCCGAACTCATTGTATAAACAAATTTAATCAATGTGTACATGGTGTAGTTGCCAGTGATCTCAGAAGATGATTAAATGAATTTAAGGGTCATAACTTTTATAAACTCACTGGATGAATCCAAAAATGCTAACATGTATTAAAGAAATTGACAACTTTCTGGAATGTAGAAGGTGAAAACTTTCTTTTTTGCATCATCAGAGAAACAGATTCTTACATAGTTATTCGTGGATTATCGGATATAACAAATCTCTATAGTTAAATTATAAGCTTTAAAGTCCTCGGACTCTTTAACTATGTCGATTTGATAAATCCGATGATTCACTGGTATCAACGTAAGCATCTATATGTAGATTCATTTATTCCTTTCCCAACGAAACCCGTGATATTTTATCTAAACATCAATTATCAATTGAGTTATTGTGTTATTCAGATGTTTAAGATTCATTCTCAGCTGTGAAAATATGTTTTGCTTTACCGTCTAAATGATACCTTGACCTTATTTAAAGAAATTAAAAGTAGACATTCTAGCAGGTTTTGTCTATGCATTCAATTAGTAAAACACATATTAATTACTATATAATGTTAGTTTTAACAAAATTGTGAAAATGTACTTATATCTTATTTTAAAATGCAAATTACTTCAACATTATATACTTATACTTCTAACGGTAAGATACTACCTTTCTTAAACATCTCTGATGATAGTATCTTTGACACGTCTGAAATTTCAGAAAATATTTGAATGTTAGAATGCATTCTAAAATTCCTCTTGTGTACTTAGTATATACGTTAATCATAAAACTATTGTGACGAGCTCTGAGACTGATGGGTACATACATGAAGTTAAATTCTTTTGTAGCAGTATAACTGAGCATGATCTATTGACTGTTATTCTACACCTTTCTAGTTTCAGTGTACGTCATTACGGTTATTGTTGGCAGATAGATATAAGGAGATAGGACTAGAATATTGGTATAATAATTCGTGATTTTTTTATTTATTCTTTTAAATCCCTATATCTTAACCTCTGAATTAATTTTCTTGATATTGCGGGATTTCAAATGAAAATAATTGTGGTCTATCAGTACATTATTTATCAGAAAATAATGTACTTAATTAATTATTATTGTCCAATCTTAGCTTACTGTCAAATATTGAGAACGTAGACGTCCAGTATTAGTTCATAAAAGATAGGGCTTATTGTACCTTTTGCTTTACATCGTTGTTTGTTACAAGTTCCTTTTTGTTGGTCTATATCATCTCCCGAACAATTCATTCCGCCAAACATAGGTTCTGGATTTTTACATGTTCTGTTTCTATATCGACTACAGAATCCTCCACCACACGTCACATTACATGTATCCCATGGCGACCACTCACTATAGTATGTCCAATTACCATCCACTGAAAAAAGTAGATAGCACATTATATATATTTCACTGTTAAACTGAATTGATAATATTGAAGAGGGTTGTTCTTTTGAGACTCTTCAAAAAGTAAAGTCACAAAATTATTGAACTCCGAGGAAAATTTAGTCGGAAATTTCAGTCTCTAATCAAATGGCAAAATTAAATGACAAAACACATCAAATAAATGGAAAACAACTGTCATATTCCTGACTTATTACAGGCATTTTCAAATGTAGAAAATTTATTTCTTCGGCTGCTTTAAATTGTTTTAGTCGTATTTATTCATCTAAATAGGGGATTTCGTGTCGTTCATTTTGTACATTACAGTACACTAAATATTCGAAAATGATTGAAATGTCCTGCTGATGTCAGAAGAAAACGCTCAAAACCTAAATTTTTAAGGTCATTGTGACTGTTAATATTTTCATATAGTACTCTAATACAAATTTGCTTTCATCCTTTTTTTTCTTTTTGTTTCTCTTGTGTTTCAATTTTTATCCAATTCCTTTCTTTTTTCAAGTTTGTAAGATATTGTCTACCATTTGTTATTTTTTATACTTACATGGACAATGATGAATATTACAGACTCCTCCTTCTTCATCAGTCGTATTTCCAGTACATTCCAAACCACCAAACTTTGGCTGTGGATTTGTACAGGATCTTGATCTGGTTCTATATTTCAATCCTCCATTACATTCGTTTGAGCAATTTCCCCATTGACTCCATACAGTGTAGTGTGACCATTCACCGTTTACTTAAATAAATGTATATTGACTTTTTAAACATGTGACTATTCAGACAACGTCAGGTTAAAACAAAATGCTCAATTGTCTTTTTTTGGTAAGAACAAGCACCTCTAACTGGTTCTGTTCTCTCAAAAGTTAACAAGTGCTCAAAAATTGTTTAGAATTATTGTTGACACAAAAATTCAGACGATACCAAATGTTATACCCAGAAAATAACTAAAAAACTATCTCTCTGGATCTCTCGATATCGATTATATTTATTGTTAGCATAATCAACTGTGTTACTTACTTGGACAAAGTAATGTATTGCAGTCAGCGGTTCCGTTTTCACCTGCTTTTCCAATGCATTGTTTTCCGTCATATTTTGGTACCGGATTTGTGCAAGTCCTATTCCTGATTCTGGACTTTTTACCACCACCACAAGTAACATTACATAACGACCATGAACTCCAATGTCCATATGACGACCAGCCACCGTCGACTGCAAGAAAATAGATAATAAAGGTAAAATTATCCAAGGCAATACGTCAAAACATGTCAGGTTATATGTTAAACCTATTCTCAAAATGATATCTTTGCGATGTACAAATTCGACAAAAATGAAGAACCCTATAGAATTATATGGTGGGCACCTACTGACAATATATATAAAAAAAAATGAACGTTTGTGTTGATTCTTTTTTCTTTATTTAAAAAATTAATAATTTTAAAATCCCTTGGAGTACCTCTACTTTAGCGGACCCCATAAAAAGTACGGGAAACTATAGTAAGTACTAGTATATAGGAATCGGTCCCGCTAAAAAGTTAAAAACGAAAATAGGCCAAAAATCAAAAAAAGAAGGTCAAAATCGAACTCCCCAGGTCAAGTTTTGTTTAAAAAACTGTTGTTTTAAACAGTTTTTTAAATGAAAATTACAAAATCTAGTAGAAATACGTCTTGGTAAGTGTACAAAATGTCTACGCTTCCGTAACTCAGGTAGGTATATCACGTGATAAAAATTCCATTATCTGTGACCTCTATGTCATGAATATTCATGAATAAGTGACGTCATAGTCAACCGTAACGTAAAATCAGCTGTGTTTACAAACACTGTTACAATGTAAATACGGAAATGCCGATCAAGTTAAAAGATTTGTTTATTATTTGTGAAAGTGTTGAGAAAATTATTCAGTGGTGTTTTTCACTAGGATTAATTCTAGATTTATCTGGAGAGGTATGTAAAAAGTGTAGCCATGGACATTTCGGTTTAAGAAAAGACAGTTCTTTTTCAAACGACATTTTTTATTGGAAGTGTAGCAACAAAAAATGCAATAAAAAGGTCTCCATCAGAAACAGATCCTGGTTTCAAGGACATAATTTAAGTTTGGAAAAAATATTATTCATCACTTATTTCTGGATTTACAAAATAGACCAAGAATTTGTTAAACATTAACTTTCTATTTGTAATCAAACAATCGTAGATTGGTACAATTATTGCCGTGAAGTTTGCATAGAAATTTTGGAAATAGACAGTGAAAAAATAGGTGGAGAAAACGTTATCGTAGAAATAGACGAAAGTAAATTTGGAAAAAGAAAATACCATAAAGGGCGTCGAGTTGAAGGACAGTGGGTCTTTGGAGGTATAGAAAGAGACAGTAAAAAAAGTTTTTTTGCATCAGTAGAAAATCGGACAAAAGAAACACTATTAAAATTAATAAAAGACAACATAAAACCAGGAACCACAATCATCAGCGACTGTTGGAAGGCATATGATTGTCTAGGATCTGAGGGATTTGAACACTTAAAAGTCAACCATTCTGTAAATTTTGTAGACCCTGAAACAGGAGCGCATACAAATACGATTGAAAGTACTTGGCGAGCACTTAAAAAATCACTTCCAAAATACGGCACAGTAAAATCCCTTTATGACACTTATTTCAGTCAATATTGTGTACGAAAAAAATATATTATTGGCTCTGACGACCCTTTCCTAGCATTTATTAACCTTATTAAAAAAGTGTATAATCCGGAAAAACAAAAACAAGCCCTAATTACGACAGAAACCATCACCGTCAGTGTACCACAACCTGCATCTAAAAAACCAAGAGTACTAAACGAAATAACAAACACACTAAATTCTAGTATGGATGATTTTCAAGCTTAAATGGGTAAGTGCATTATATTTATTTTTAATTGTTCAGTTTCACTAGTTAAAATCACTTTTTAAAAATCATTTACATCGACGTCTTTCGAAGCGGTAAAAAAAATGGCCGCTGTTTATATTTCAGCATAGCAACGTAACTCGGGGTTATCAGTCATGCGCATAAATTGTGCATCTTCCAACTTCCGGGGTCCGCTAAAACAGATTCTTCCCAATCCCTTTTTTGACGATTAACCATAAACAATGGAAATATTTTAAATCGTCCATTAGAACAAAGACGGAAATGGTCGTTTGCCCTGATGAGTGTAAAATCTTCATGGTTTGTTATATCAGGTTAAACGACCATTTCCATCGTTGTTGAAATGGACGATTTAAAATATTTCCATTGTATATGGTCAATCGTCAAAATGATTTTCTCCGGAGGAAGAAAAAAGAATTATTCATAAACATTCTCAACCCGGGATTAAATGATAAATGATATTCTAATTTTAACGTAACATTTTAAAGACTGAAAATGACAGAAGTAGTCTCCCTTGTATTTGTTAACGTCGCACTATTGTTAACGTCACACTATTGTAAACGTCGATCAATTGTTATATATATATATATATATATAAGTCACATTACTTGAAGATCTGCGAGCACAGTGAAAGTACTAGTAAAAAAGTGATGCATTGAAACCGTTATTATCTTTTAATAATTTTCTTAAATGTTACCGGCATACGGACTTTACTTAACTTTGTCTAATATATATCGTTTACTGTAGATGATTTAGCTGATCTGTAAAAATAACATCTTCATGCCTAATATATTATGTACTGTAGTACGACGCTAGATTAAAACTGACGTGGAAAGATAACACCCGGTCACCGAAAGCTTCAATTTTATGAAGCTCAGGTGGTCGTGTGGTCTAGCGCACCGGTTAGAGTGCAGGCGATTTGTGTCACGATATCTCAGTAGCATGGGTTCGAATCCCGTCGAGGGAACAACAACAGATTTGAGAAAGCAAATTTACAGATCTAACATTGTTGGGTTGATGTTTAGACGAGTTGTATATATATATATAAGGTGCTCACTTTATCCAACAGTATTGGTTAAACCATGTTTTTTTATTCTTTGAAGCATTTGGTTATCATATTTGATATGAAATCCTTTAACATGAAATCATAATGACAGTATTGTACTTGAGTTTTGTGTTTCAATTGTAATTGCACAAAAATACTGAAGCTATTGTATATCAAAGAAAATTTAAAGGTACACCCCTATACACCGCTGTGTACCTTCACCCCTGAAAATAGAATTAAATGACAATATTTGTCTGTTATACATATGGCATATACATGTACATTATTCTATAAAATGAAGGTTTGACAACTTTTACAGTTTGTCAAGTTTCTTAACTTTATAAGAATAATGCAAATGTGAATTGAAGTGGTAAGAGCAATACAAACTTAAGTGACTAATATAATCAATAATTGCTATTACTTGGGCAATGCAATATGTTGCAGTCAGATGTTGTATTTTCCGTTGCATTTCCAGTGCACTGCATTCCTCCATATTGTGGTACAGGATTAGAACACGTTCTATTCCTTATTCGTATCTTTTCACCACCACCACACGTTAAGCTACATGAAAACCAAGAACTCCAAATTCCAAATGATGACCACTCACCATGAACTTCAATGAAAAAAGTATGTAAATGAAGGCGACTGTTGTTTTCCAATGACCAAATCCCATCAAACAATTCAGAAGAGACGAATCAACGTAACAAACAAAACCTGAGGGAAACCCCCTAAATGGGCGAGGCCAGGTTTGTCTACAGGACAAGTGTTTCATGCTATGTATGATTATTTTATGAATAAACTCCATAAAAATGGTCTATGTTTTACGAATGGTTCTATATTTGAAGTTTTAAGTTGAAGCAAATTGATTTTATTTGTTTTTTTAGTTTGTTTTTTTAAATATTTTGCACTGATAGACACATCAGTTTTCTACGGGTTAAATGATATTTTTTTTTATTAATTTCATCTTCTATATTTTTAGCAGATTTTACCGTAACTAAATATGAAGACTCCTATATAGAAATGTTTTGTTGTTGTTAAAAATATCAGATAAAATCAAATTAATATCTAACTAGCTATGATTAGAGAAAGGTATGATTTGAAGGTAAAATAAAGAGAACATCTTTGAAGTGGAAACGATTTGGTAACAGGGGAGAGAATATCGTTGCAACCGTAAAACGTCATTTTTGCGACGTCAAACTGTGACATATCGATAAAAGATGCATGTTTCGACAGATTTTTATCATTCAAACTGATTTAACTGAAAACAGATACGTAGAACCGAAATTTTGAGTAAATGTCTAAAAAATCGACCCCTTTTATCTCGAAAAATAGAAGATGAAGTTATTTGTTTTTTTACTTTGTATGTAACTTTTCGTAATAAAATCATTATGGGATCGAAACTGTATCGTATGCCCTTAAGAGGATATCAACATACGTATTTTATCCAGGAGTTTTTTATCATTATATCTTTATTACAACGAAAAATGTGCTATTACTTGGACATCGGATAATATTGCAGTCAGAAGAAATCATCCATTAGAAATATCAAATGCATGTGAAATTTAGTTGGGGGGAAATCAGATATTAAAACACTGTTTCAAAACAAATTAATTTTATTATTTCTTTGTACACGCAAATACATATCGTTTTATCGTTTAAAAATATTATGTTTTATAAATTGATAATAAAGTTGTATTCTAAACAATAAGATTTGAAGTAATTACTTTTACAATGATATGTATTGCAGTCAGGAGAAGTATTTCACAGGACATTCCCAGTGCACTGTTTTCCACCGAAGTGTGGTACAGGGTTTGAACAGTCCTACTTCTGCTTTTCGACTTTTTACCACCACCACAAGTTATACTACATACAGACCACGACCTCTATTCACCGTAGAATGACCACCCACCATTAACTTTAATGCATTGTATTGAAAACATTATAACATTATAACATAGATATAGGAAGATGTGGTATGAGTGCCAAAGAGACAACTCTACATCCAAGAAACAATTTATAAAAGTAAACCATTATAGGTCAAGGTACAGCCTTCAACACGGAGCCTTGGCTCACATCGAACAGCAAGCTATGAAGGCCCCCAAAAATTACTAGTGAAAAACCATTGAAACGGGAAAATCTTATCTATATTAAAACGACAAACGAGAAACATGTATGAACTACATAAACAGACGACAACTACTGTACCTCAGATTCCTGACTTAGGACAGGTGCAAAAATTTGCAGCGGGGTTAAACGTTTTAATGGTACTAGACCGTCTCCCTTTTCTGAAACAATACTATAACATCACAAAATAGAAAGGCACACTATAAAATACCAGTGGAAAGGCATAACTCAATCAAAACTCAATTAAATAAAAAAAATGTCCAAATATCAAAACATTATAGGGGTATGGAAATTTTCGTATCTCATATTCATTTATCTTACTTTCTTATCTATATGGCTCTTAAAATGTATTTGTTCACAGAATTTAAGAAAGACTTCTAAGTTCCAATGACAAAATGATATATAATTATAGTTATACATGTATCGTGTATTTGTCTTTTCACTACAAAATGTATAGTGAAATAATATGTGCATAATGGTCAATCATTGAAGGCAATTTGATCACCCCATGTTTTTTGTAGGGGTTCGTGTTGTTCATTCTTTAGTTTTCTATGTTGTGTCGTGTGATCTTGTTTGTTTGTTCTTTTCATTTTTAGCCATGGCGTTGTCAGTTTGTTTTAGATTTATGAGTTTGACTGTCCCTTTGGTATCTTTCGTCCCTCTTTTATACCGATAAGCAAGTATTTTTTTATATTCGCCCATATGTTGTGAGTTTCTCTCATTGCTGGAGACCATACGATTGCATTCAATTAATTACGTCCATTTCATTTGAATTTTCATGGATAACTTGCTCATTGACAATCATTTAAAAAACATGCGCGTCTGGTACAAAACAAAAATAAGGTTGAATTTGTTATTAGTTTAAAATTCTTAAATCCCTTTGTTCATGATTCGTGGATTATCATAGCACTTCACATTGGTTTAATTTGTATCAAATGGGTTACTCAACATCAACATTTCTCTTATTTATACTCTACATATATTGAAACTATATAAACATTGAAAATAAACATCATTGGCTTGTTTGTTTTGGGTTTTTTTATTTCCTTCCTTATAAACAATACAAATAAATTCTATTTAAAAAAAATGTAAAATTTCATTTTCGCCACTGACCAAAAATTGAAATGGACTATACATTAGAATTATAATAAAATATGAATTTACTTGGACAAGATATCGTGTTGCAGTCAGAAGTAACATTTTCTACTTCATTTCCATTGCACGGTTTCCCTCCATATTTTGGTACAGGATTGGAGCATGACTTTTTTCTACTTCTTGACTTTACACCTCCACCACAAGTTACACTACATACAGACCAATTACTCCATTCACCGAAGGATGACCACCCACCGTCAACTTTAATAAATATTATAATGATATAATTATCATTGTCTGCATTCTGAATAATACAGTTGCTGACTTTTGCAAGAACGACTCATTGTTTTACATTTTCGTAGGTGTTGTTTGTACAAAGGTACGTGTTTTTCTTTCAATCTGTGTTAGAAAGGGAAATATGTATCTAAATAAACAGTTTAGATTGACAGATTTCAAAACAAAAGTGTTTCTCTCGTTGCAGGTAATAGAAGAAAATAGCTCAAAAGAAGAAAACAGTCCAGGGTTTTGTGTTCAAACATTTTGGATGCTGCTGCTTTATAAAAAAATCTGAATTTATTTATACACCTTGCCTATTAATACTGATCTAAAAATATATGTGTCTTAAATATTGAATAGACTATCTAGTTACTTTTGAACAAATTAAACTTGTGATTATAATAATATTATAATTTTGCCCTGTATCTGTGGCAAAATCCACAAAATGTCTGTTAAAATAAGACACCAGTTGTGAATAATAATTGGTCATTAAAGGCCAATCTGTTAATTTTGATTTAATAGTAAGCAAGTATATATCACGTCTCGTGTACACTAAACTTTAATCTGGTGTCCATAATTATAAGGGTGATATCTATTATGAGGTTTATAATCATTAAATGCCGGTCCGGATGATTTTCATGTGTTTATTATTACTGAACCTAGCGCTTAAAATGAACAGAGTTTTTACAGTTTTATTTTCGTTAATGTGGTACGCAACAAAGACATTTTACAGATTCTTAATATAATGAAACTACATATAAAAAAATTATTATCTATGATAATGAACTATAATTGTAAGTGTTTGTTTTATATCGCATCTCAATTCTTAATATATTTTATCATATTTAAAAGCTTTTGAGGGTAACAATTTGCCAATTTAATTACATTATACAATTATGTGAAATTTTATTTTCCCTGAATTACCAAAACTTTTCAAAGTACGATGCAATGTTATTATGATTAAATATGACTTTACTTGGGCATGGTAATATGTTGCATTCAGCAGTTACATTATCCACTTCATCCCCGATGCACTTTTTCCCGCCATATTTTGGTACAGGGTTTGAACATGTCCTATTTCTACGTTTTGACTTCACACCACCACCACAAGTTATACTACATATAGACCACGAACTCCATGTTCCGTAGGATGACCACCCACCATCAACTTTAATAAATCATACACATTAGGATTGATTATTCATATTTGACTTTTCATACATATATAGATTTAATTGTTAGTATGTGTCTGAAACTCTATATTTTTTATTTTAATTGTTGATGACAATAGCAGAAAAAGTTGTTTTGAATCTTACAAATAATGAATTTGTACAAACTTCAAAGCCTCCAAAGATTGAGATAAATCTATGATTAACACTATATATAAAAACAGTATATAAAGTGTTAATATAAACATTGTGTTCAAATTGTATGGCAGCTTTATTAAAAAAGTATATATTGATAACTAATAATGTATAAAATATTGGATAAATAGTGTAAAATGTATTGGTTAAATTACTTGGACATGGCATGGAATTACAAAAAACTGTAGACTTCTCGGTTGTACTTCCTACACATGATTGTCCGCCATATTTTGGTTCTGGATTTGTACATGTCCTATTTTTGCTTCTGGATTTTGTTCCACCACCGCATGTTACATTACATGATGACCAAGGACTCCAACTTTTGAATGAAGACCAATCGCCATCAACTGCAATAAAAAAAAACTAACCTTATAATAAGATCTAATGTTTGAAAATATAGTGATATCAGAATAATATTTTTTTATATGCTCATGTTTCGGAATTATATGTTGATTGTATATCTGAAATACGTAATTTTCATATTTAATCACTTCTTTCTTTACTTGGACTGATTTAGAACGTAAGAAATTGCATTGAATTCTGTCCGTTTGAACAATGGATAATTGTTGACCTTATTTATCAAAACACGTTGAAAAATTTGGTGTTTAGAGCAGATGTTGCATGGTCTGTGTTCAATTCAGCTCACACATAAGTCGTTTTAAAATTTCGTGTATGGTTTTGACATTTTCGTTTTTTTTTTTTATTAGTTTGTGGGCATCTAGTGTTGCCTTTCATAATAATAACGAAATGTTTCGGTCATTAAAGGATTTTGTTTCATACAGCAGTTTTTTTAAGGTTTCTGTCAAATTTGGGGTTTGGCATTTTATAGTTTAATATCTGCAATTGAAGGCATAATGTTGTATTTATATATATTTTGATCTTTGTGGTCATAAGATGTTGTTTCATTAACGAATTCAATCAATCATCATTATTTATATCATCAGAATATCTGGTTAGTTTTGTTTTTTCAGCTATTGGACATTTACTCCTGCATCGCATTCCATTTTGTTTTAAAAGTTTAATAATAGTATAACTAATATGGAATTAACATATTGGACAAATGGATTAATTACTCGGACATGGTACGGGACTACAAGAATCTGCCGCCGTTTCTGTTCTAATCCCGACACACTGATTCCCGCCGTATTTTGGAACTGGATTCGAACATGTTCTTTCTCTTTTTCTAGTCTTCTTTCCGCCACCACATGTGACATTACAGGATGACCAAGGACTCCAACTTCCATTAGAAGACCATCCTCCGTTGACTAAAATAGAAATAGGTAGTGTTTGTCGTATTGCCATAGCTGCAAATCTTATTTTAAAACATGGATCAGGAGATTTCACTTTTGTATATCTTTTTGTTCGTCTATGTAGTTATTTTGACTTTAAATCTAAGAATGAAATAACGTATATCAATAAGAACCTTTGTATTTTACATCGTGATGATATAGAGTATAAGCATATTTTTATTTATCGGGTTTATTAATTTCCGAACTCAAAATTTGTGACCCGATTTATTAATGAAGAATGTTTTCTGTAATATCGCCAAGAAGTTTGAGGAAACTGACCATTTAAATAAAGTCTTTACAGTTGAGTCATTACAAGTAAATCAGTTTCTTTTTCTGAGCATCCAAACAGTCATAATACAAAAAAAATTTGTAAAAAAATAATTTACTAAGCGTCATTCGATATTCGGTAGAAACATTTAACAATACTCTCTTAAAAATTAAGTATCATTCACTGTTTTTACAATAACAGAAACAAATGGGTTTTTTAAATCATTTAGATTTCTAAATTGAATTCAATAGAACACTGGATGGTTTTTTCAACAGAATGTCATGCATAAGACCCATTACCCCTTATTGTTATTTGTTATTTCGGGAGTATTTATAAAAAACCATAACCTCATTGCATGTTAACCAAATCTATGGCTTAATGTTCCCTAAAAAATGGCAATATAAGTTTCCCCATATAACCCTTATATAAATGTTTGTTAGTTTCAATGCATTCACAGAAAAAAAAATTGAAAGTACTTTGACCTAGAATTTATTTCAGAAGTTGAAGAAAAATCAATCGCCGTGCATAAAAACACTACGGAGTACATGACGTGTCTTTTATGACGCATGTTCTAAATGCCGTAAACTCATGCTAGTGAATTAACGGTCCCTAATCTTATCGTCTGTTCTCATTGTGGTGCTGTTTGCACCAGGCTTACTCACTTGGACATGGTGAAAGGTTACATGGAAGTGATGCAGTTTCAGATGAACTACCAACACAGTGACTTCCACCATATTTCGGTTCCGGGTTAGAGCATATCCTATGTTTATCTCTAGACTGAGACCCTCCACCACATGGGACTGTACACGATGTCCAAGGACTCCAACTTCCGTAAGAGGACCATCCGCCATTGACTGCAATTATTTAATTTTTTTCAGATGAATTTACAAAGAAAAGTAACTGGCTGATTTTTATATCAAGGTTCTTTCATTTGAAACTTCTTTTTCCTAACTATAATGAAACATTTAAATGCTTTTATCATAGTGTAAAGCACAGGGGAAGTAGAAAAATCACAAAAATACTGAACTTCGAGGAAAATTCAAAAAGATAAGTCCCTAATTTAATGGCAAAATCAAAAGCTCAAACACACCAAACACTTCAAATGAATGAATAACAACTTTCTTATTCCTGACTTGGTACAAACATTTACTTGTGTAGAAAATGATGGATTAAACTTGGTTTTAAAGCTAATAAAGTCCATTCTATTGACAACGATTTGTGAACAAAACAAACAGACATATGAGGTAAAAATGTCAAAAATAGGGGTCAACATTGTGTTATATTCTTAATCACTATGAAAAACAAAGCAATATGTAACAAAGAAGCACAAAAAGGTATGACGCACAGCATATTAGCAAAAATTAAAGATAATAATAAACAAATTTACCAAAGTTCATAACACAATTAATATACTTGAAACTATTCACTAATAAATAAGTGTGTTGTACTGTACCATAAATAATTTATTTTTCAACTTAATGAATGTTATTATGTTTTCGTGAGCCAAAATGATTCAAATTCGAGAAAGGTCGACTGATCTGGTTATTAACCAATTATATCTTAAACTTTTTTTTAAGATATTTCATATTTGCAACTTGCAATTTGTCAGGCGCATGACTGGTGCATAAGATGAGACGCGTACTCTGTCTACTAATATACTAATAAAATCTCTCTCCAAATTATGCGATTTCTAAATCTGTTCTCATTATTATACTGTTTTTCATTTCTCGGTAAATATACTAATCAAAGAAGATACCAGGATTAAAATTGTATAGGTTAGACGCGCATTGCATTCCTTTGGTGTGTTTTCGTTCAAAAAAAAAAACTCTCCGGTGGTGCTCAAATCATAAAAGAAAAAAATAAATTATACAAACTGAACAACATTTCCGAATGTTTTTTTTTTTCTCTAAAAACAGCCAAGTTGATAGATTATTGCAGTAAATTATCCTTAGGTTGTTTTTTTTTCTAAAGTTTCCAAAGTTTTGGTAAACAGCTGATTACAAACTAGGACCAAATCAATGATATACCCTGTCAGTTCATTGAAGACAAATTGAACGGTGATACCATCAGAGAAGAAACTTTCATCAGCAGTGAAATTCATCCAGTTGTGCAAACTATTATTTACCAAATTCTACATTAAATAAACATACTTTCTTCAAGGTTTTTTCACCAACCTGGACATGGATTTGTGTTGCATTGTCTATTTTCTACTCCAGTAGTAAGTCCTGGACACTGTTGTCCACCATGTAGTGGTTTTGGATTGGTACAAGATCTTGTTCTAGTCCTTCCTCGATTACCATTTCCACAATTTTTCGTGCATGTTGACCAACTACTCCAACTTACCCAAGGGCTCCAATTACCGTCAACTGATTATTTAAACAAATTCTTTTGAGTTTTTCAGCGCTTGACATATTGTATGGACTTCTATTCATTGCTTAGTAGTGAACATTTCTATATACCATTTTCATATTAAAAGGCATGTGCAAAAACACTATAATATATGCTTATTAGTGATTTCTGCCATTTTAAGGTGACTCTAATACATTATTACATTCAATAAAGATTAAAAACAATTCAACGATATATTTTAACAAGAATTTAGCAAATGATAGATGGATCCGAACCCATTTAATGGTTTAATGTAAGAAAAATAAAACGAGAAAAAAATTATGAATTTTCAAAGGCCTTACAACTACATTGCACAGCAGTATAGTAAGGTCGACTTTAAATTAAAAGGAACCTCATCAATACTGTAGCACTAACCTGGACATGAATTTGTGTTGCATTGTCTATTTTCTACTCCGGTAGGAAGTCCTGGACATTGTTTTCCTCCATGTAGAGGTTTTGGATTGGTACAAGATCTTGTCTTATTTCTAACTTGATCACCAGTTCCACAACTTTTAGTACATATTGACCAACTGTTCCAACTTGTCCAAACACTCCAACTACCGTCAACTTAATTGATCAAACGTCAATCAGTATTTGTTTTACAATATTTTTAGTTCGACATATTGTTTTGATACCTTTGTATTGTGAGTTTGAGTGTTTTGATTTGTTTGTATGTCATATCTTGTTATACCCCACAGCTTCTATCATTTATAGTATGTTTGGTTTTTTTTTCTAATAGCTGATAACGATGTCACAATTGGAGATATGATTTCAAGTAATTTAAATGCCTACAGACAAGTAATGGCCAATGCAAGTTTTAAAATTCGATTGTTACGAAACAAATACATTTTGACTTTTATATCCAATGCAATGAAAACATTATTAAAGATTTATTACATTTTTTATTGAAGTTTTTTTAAATACAAAACAGACATGATATAACTAGAAGACTTTTAAAGTCAATAAGGATAAGATAAACTGACAACGTAATGACAAAAACAAAAGCGAACTAAAGTCCAAACACGCCATAAATTAAAACTTAGAACCAAAACACCATAAAACACTTGAAGTGATGAGATTGCTCATTACAAGTAAGTAAACCAATCTTCACTTGCAGTATTCATCTTATTTTCTCATCGCAAAAACAAAATATATAATCACGCTAAACATAACTTTGCACATACTTGGACATGGATTTGTGTTGCACTGTCTATTTTCTATTCCAGTGGTAAGTCCAGGACATTGTTTCCCCCCATACAGTGGCTTTGGATTGGTACAAGATCTTGTCTTTGTCCTAACATGACTGCCAGTTCCACAATTCTTCGTACATGTTGACCAACTACTCCAACTTGTCCAAGAGCTCCATTTACCGTCAACTAATAATTAAATCAAGAGTTATTTAGTTCATTGACATTTAGAGATTGGCATATTGTATGGACAACTATTTATTGACTATATGTTTATTTCTGTGTGTGTCTTTGGGATTTATTTTCGTCTTTTGGTTGCTGTTTAATTGAATTATACCCGCACCTTCTGTGCTTAATAGATTTATATATAGATATCTTCGATATGTCGTATAACAAACAATATAACAGAAAAGTGTAAAGCAATGCAATTTTTAGCAGTCGATTTAAGGTATGAATAAACACAGCTTATTTTTTTGTTTCTATGTGATTAAGGATTCTTTTTATTTTCTGTAACTTACCTTTGATCGAAATTTCACATTCAATTGATACAAAAATAAAGGCAACAACAGGATGCCGATGTTCAGAAGTCATAAATCGATTGAGAGAAAACAAATCTGGGTAACAAGCTAAAACCGAGGAAATCGCATCAACTATATGAGGAAAACAACGGAACAACAGAAAAACTGAAGTGCAGCAAAAGCAAACGCGAATGCAACATACATACAAATGGACTATTTGATAACAACTGCCGTATTCCTGACATGGTAAAGAAAATTTTAAGGGAAATAATGGGTTGAACCTGGTTTAATGGCATGTCAACCTCCCGTTTATATATATGACCAAGTAAAATAAATGTAAAAATGTCAACATTACGTTACAGGAATAGAGTACGAATAAAAACAAGAACATCCAGGACAGAGAAATACATAAATGAATAATATAATAGTACATTTCGACATGTAAGCCACAGAATAACAACGATCACCTAAAATCAATCTCCGACAGTACACAAATACAGCTACATAGAAGTATGAACTGTACGTCAAACGAATGTATCAACGTCACAAAAAGTGACGTCAAAGGTAAATTTTTATATATTGAAAAGAAAATTGGGATCAAATAAAATCAATAGCATTGTACAATCACAAATCCGTGATTCAAACAAAAACCGACGGAAACACATCTTTCATAAGAGGAAAACAATGGAACAACAGGAACACCGAAGTTCATCAAAAACATATGCCAACACATATAGAAACGAATATTTTTATAACAACTGCCATACAGGACATTAAAAAAAAGGTGGGTTGAACCTGATTTAATGGTTTTGTGACAATGTTAAAAAATATCGCAAAACACTACGTGACATAATTTCAGCACAAGTACACACAAGAACATTCATAATAGTGAAGCGCATGAACAAATAATATCCTGTCGACACAACATGCAAACCGCATCTACAACAACAAACATATTCCATCAACGCGAACGCGAATGCAACATACATACAAATGGACTATTTGATAACAACTGCCGTATTCCTGACATGGTAAAGAAAATTTTAAGGGAAATAATGGGTTGAACCTGGTTTAATGGCATGTCAACCTCCCGTTTATATATATGACCAAGTAAAATAAATGTAAAAATGTCAACATTACGTTACAGGAATAGAGTACGAATAAAAACAAGAACATCCAGGACAGAGAAATACATAAATGAATAATATAATAGTACATTTCGACATGTAAGCCACAGAATAACAACGATCACCTAAAATCAATCTCCGACAGTACACAAATACAGCTACATAGAAGTATGAACTGTACGTCAAACGAATGTATCAACGTCACAAAAAGTGACGTCAAAGGTAAATTTTTATATATTGAAAAGAAAATTGGGATCAAATAAAATCAATAGCATTGTACAATCACAAATCCGTGATTCAAACAAAAACCGACGGAAACACATCTTTCATAAGAGGAAAACAATGGAACAACAGGAACACCGAAGTTCATCAAAAACATATGCCAACACATATAGAAACGAATATTTTTATAACAACTGCCATACAGGACATTAAAAAAAAGGTGGGTTGAACCTGATTTAATGGTTTTGTGACAATGTTAAAAAATATCGCAAAACACTACGTGACATAATTTCAGCACAAGTACACACAAGAACATTCATAATAGTGAAGCGCATGAACAAATAATATCCTGTCGACACAACATGCAAACCGCATCTACAACAACAAACATATTCCATCAACGACAAACGCCACAGGATATCAAAAACCGTGACGCGCCTACCTTGAAGTTTGTAATGGTGTTATTAATACAAATACAAATAAGGAATCAAACAAAAAAATATGAGCCGACCTGGGCATGGATTGGTGTTGCACTGTCTTCTTTCTATCCCAGTGGTTAGTCCAGGGCATTGTTTTCCACCATTAAGTGGACTTGGATTGTTACAAGATCTTGTCTTATTCCTAACTTGATCACCAGTTCCACAACTTTTAGTACATGTTGACCAACTGCTCCAACTTGTCCAAACACTCCAATTACCGTCAACTTAATTGATCAAAAGTCAATCAGTATTTGTTTTACAATATTTTTAGTTCGACATGTTGTTTTGATACCTTTGTATTGTGAGTTTGAGTGTTTTGATTTGTTTGTATGTCACATCTTGTTATTCCCCACAACTTCAATCATTTATAGTATTTATATTTACAAGCGTTTATTTTTTTTCTAATAGCTGATAACGATGTCACAATAGGACATATGATTTCAAGTAATTTAAATGCCTACAGACAAGGCCAATGCAAGTATTAAAATTCGATTGCTACGAAACAAATACATTTTTTATATCCAATGCAATGAAAACATTATTAAAGATTTATTACATTTTATATTGAAGTTTTAAATACAAAACAGACATGATATACCTAGAAGACTTTTAAAGCCAATAAGGATAAGATAAACTGACAACGTAATGACAAAAACAAAAGCGAACTAAAGTCCAAACACGCCATAAATTAAAACTTAGAACCAAAACACCATAAAACACTTGAAGTGATGAGATTGCTCATTACAAGTAAGTAAACCAATCTTCACTTGCAGTATTCATCTTATTTTCTCATCGCAAAAATAAAATATATAATCACGCTAAACATAACTTTGCACATACTTGGACATGGATTTGTGTTGCACTGTCTATTTTCTATTCCAGTGGTAAGTCCAGGACATCGTTTTCCCCCATACAGTGGCTTTGGATTGGTACAAGATCTTGTCTTTGTCCTAACCTGATTGCCAGTTCCACAATTCTTCGTACATGTTGACCAACTACTCCAACTTGTCCAAAAGCTCCATTTACCGTCAACTAATTATTAAATCAAGAGTTATTCAGTTCATTGACATTTGGAGATTGGCATATTGTACGGACAACTATTTATTGACTATATGTTTATTTCTGTATGTGTCTTTGGGATTTATTTTCGTCTTTTGGTTGCTGTCTAATTGAATTATACCCACACCTTCTGTGCTTAATAGATTTATATATAGATATGTTCGATATGTCTTATAACAAACAATACAACAGAAAGATGTAAATCAATGCAAGATTTAGGAAATACAATTTTTAGCAGTCGATTTTAAGGTATGAATAAACACAGCTTATTGTTTTTTTCTATGTGATTAAGGATTTTTTTTATTTTCTGTAACTTACCTTTGATCGAAATTTCACATTCAATTGATACAAAAATGAAGGCAACAACAGTATGCCGATGTTCAGAAATCATAAATCGATTGAGAGAAAACAAATCTGGGTAACAAGCTAAAACCGAGGAAATCGCATCAACTATATGAGGAAAAGAACGGAACAACAGAAAAACTGAAGTGCTGCAAAAGCGAACGCGAATGCAACATACATACAAATGGACTATTTGATAACAACTGCCATATTCCTGACATGGTAAAGAAAATTTTAAGGGAAATAATGGATTGAACCTGGTTTAATGGCATGTCAACCTCCCGTTTATATATATGACTAAGTAAAATAAATGTAAAAATGTTAACATTACGTTACAGGAATAGAGTACGAATAAAAACAAGAACATCCAGGACAGAGAAATACGTAAATGAATAATATAATAGTACATTTCAACATGTAAGCCACAAAATAACAACGAGCACCTAAAATCAATCTCCGACAGTACACAAATACAGCTAAATAGAAGTATGAACTGTGCGTCAAACGAATGTATCAACGTCACAAAAAGTGACGTCAAAGGTAAATTTCTATATATTGCAAAAGAAAATTGGGATCAAATAAAATCAATAGCATTGTACAATCACAAATCCGTGATTCAAACAAAAACCGAGGGAAACACATCTATCATAAAAGGAAAACAATGGAACAACAGGAACACCGAAGTTCATCAAAAACATATGCCAACACATATAGAAACGAATATTTTTATAACAACTGCCATACAGGACATTAAAAAAAAGGTGGGTTGAACCTGATTTAATGGTTTTGTGACAATGTTAAAAAATATCGCAAAACACTACGTGACATAAATTCAGCACAAGTACACACAAGAACATTCATAATAGTGAAGCGCATGAACAAATAATATCCTGTCGACACAACATGCAAACCGCATCTACAACAACAAACATATTCCATCAACGACAAACGCCACAGGATATCAAAAACCGTGACGCGCCTACCTTGAAGTTTGTAATGGTGTTATTAATACAAATACAAATAAGGAATCAAACAAAAAAATATGAGCCGACCTGGGTATGGATTCGTATTGCACTGTCTTCTTTCTATCCAAGTGGTTAGTCCAGGGCATTGTTTTCCACCATTAAGTGGACTTGGATTGTTACAAGATCTTGTCTTATTCCTAACTTGATCAACAGTTCCACAACTTTTAGTACATGTTGACCAACTGATCCAACTTGTCCAAACACTCCAATTACCGTCAACTTAATTGATCAAACGTCAATCAGTATTTGTTTTACAATATTTTTAGTTCGACATATTGTTTTGAAACCTTTGTATTGTGAGTTTGAGTGTTTTGATTTGTTTGTATGTCATATCTTGTTATACCCCACAGCTTCTATCATTTATAGTATGTTTGGTTTTTTTTCTAATAGCTGATAACGATGTCACAATTGGAGATATGATTTTAAGTAATTTAAATGCCTACAGACAAGTAATGGCCAATGCAAGTTTTAAAATTCGATTGTTACGAAACAAATACATTTTGACTTTTATATCCAATGCAATGAAAACATTATTAAAGATTTATTACATTTTTTATTGAAGTTTTTTTAAATACAAAACAGACATGATATAACTAGAAGACTTTTAAAGTCAATAAGGATAAGATAAACTGACAACGTAATGACAAAAACAAAAACGATCTAAAGTCCAAACACGCCATAAATTAAAACTTAGAACCAAAACACCATAAAACACTTGAAGTGATGAGATTGCTCGTTACAATAAAGTAAACCCATCTTCACTTGCTTTGTTCATCTTATTTTCTCATCGCAAAAACAAAATATATAATCACGCTAAACATAACTTTGCACATACTTGGACATGGATTTGTGTTGCACTGTCTATTTTCTATTCCAGTGGTAAGTCCAGGACATTGTTTCCCCCCATACAGTGGCTTTGGATTGGTACAAGATCTTGTCTTTGTCCTAACATGACTGCCAGTTCCACAATTCTTCGTACATGTTGACCAACTACTCCAACTTGTCCAAGAGCTCCATTTACCGTCAACTAATAATTAAATCAAGAGTTATTTAGTTCATTGACATTTAGAGATTGGCATATTGTATGGACAACTATTTATTGACTATATGTTTATTTCTGTGTGTGTCTTTGGGATTTATTTTCGTCTTTTGGTTGCTGTCTAATTGAATATACCCGCACCTTCTGTCATTAATAGATTTATATATAGATATCTTCGATATGTCGTATAACAAACAATATAACAGAAAAGTGTAAAGCAATGCAATTTTTAGCAGTCGATTTAAGGTATGAATAAACACAGCTTATTTTTTTGTTTCTATGTGATTAAGGATTCTTTTTATTTGCTGTAACTTACCTTTGATCGAAATTTCACATTCAATTGATACAAAAATAAAGGCAACAACAGTATGCCGATGTTCAGAAGTCATAAATCGATTGAGAGAAAACAAATCTGGGTAACAAGCTAAAACCGAGGAAATCGCATCAACTATATGAGATAAACAACGGAACAACAGAAAAACTGAAGTGCAGCAAAAGCAAACGCGAATGCAACATACATACAAATGGACTATTTGATAACAACTGCCGTATTCCTGACATGGTAAAGAAAATTTTAAGGGAAATAATGGGTTGAACCTGGTTTAATGGCATGTCAACCTCCCGTTTATATATATGACCAAGTAAAATAAATGTAAAAATGTCAACATTACGTTACAGGAATAGATTACGAATAAAAACAAGAACATCCAGGACAGAGAAATACATAAATGAATAATATAATAGTACATTTCGACATGTAAGCCACAGAATAACAACGAGCACCTAAAATCAATCTCCGACAGTACACAAATACAGCTACATAGAAGTATGAACTGTACGTCAAACGAATGTATCAACGTCACAAAAAGTGACGTCAAAGGTAAATTTTTATATATTGAAAAGAAAATTGGGATCAAATAAAATCAATAGCATTGTACAATCACAAATCCGTGATTCAAACAAAAACCGACGGAAACACATCTTTCATAAGAGGAAAACAATGGAACAACAGGAACACCGAAGTTCATCAAAAACATATGCCAACACATATAGAAACGAATATTTTTATAACAACTGCCATACAGGACATTAAAAAAAAGGTGGGTTGAACCTGATTTAATGGTTTTGTGACAATGTTAAAAAATATCGCAAAACACTACGTGACATAAATTCAGCACAAGTACACACAAGAACATTCATAATAGTGAAGCGCATAAACAAATAATATCCTGTCGACACAACATGCAAACCGCATCTACAACAACAAACATATTCCATCAACGACAAACGCCACAGGATATCAAAAACCGTGACGCGCCTACCTTGAAGTTTGTAATGGTGTTATTAATACAAATACAAATAAGGAATCAAACAAAAAAATATGAGCCGACCTGGGCATGGATTGGTGTTGCACTGTCTTCTTTCTATCCCAGTGGTTAGTCCAGGGCATTGTTTTCCACCATTAAGTGGACTTGGATTGTTACAAGATCTTGTCTTATTCCTAACTTGATCACCAGTTCCACAACTTTTAGTACATGTTGACCAACTGCTATAACTTGTCCAAACACTCCAATTACCGTCAACTTAATTGATCAAAAGTCAATCAGTATTTGTTTTACAATATTTTTAGTTCGACATGTTGTTTTGATACCTTTGTATTGTGAGTTTGAGTGTTTTGATTTGTTTGTATGTCACATCTTGTTATACCCCACAACTTCAATCATTTATAGTATTTATATTTACAAGCGTTTATTTTTTTTCTAATAGCTGATAACGATGTCACAATAGGACATATGATTTCAAGTAATTTAAATGCCTACAGACAAGGCCAATGCAAGTATTAAAATTCGATTGCTACGAAACAAATACATTTTTTTATATCCAATGCAATGAAAACATTATTAAAGATTTATTACATTTTTTATTGAAGTTTTTTTAAATACAAAACAGACATGATATAACTAGAAGACTTTTAAAGTCAATAAGGATAAGATAAACTGACAACGTAATGACAAAAACAAAAACGATCTAAAGTCCAAACACGCCATAAATTAAAACTTAGAACCAAAACACCATAAAACACTTGAAGTGATGAGATTGCTCATTACAAGTAAGTAAACCAATCTTCACTTGCAGTATTCATCTTATTTTCTCATCGCAAAAATAAAATATATAATCACGCTAAACATAACTTTGCACATACTTGGACATGGATTTGTGTTGCACTGTCTATTTTCTATTCCAGTGGTAAGTCCAGGACATTGTTTCCCCCCATACAGTGGCTTTGGATTGGTACAAGATCTTGTCTTTGTCCTAACCTGATTGCCAGTTCCACAATTCTTCGTACATGTTGACCAACTACTCCAACTTGTCCAAAAGCTCCATTTACCGTCAACTAATTATTAAATCAAGAGTTATTCAGTTCATTGACATTTGGAGATTGGCATATTGTACGGACAACTATTTATTGACTATATGTTTATTTCTGTATGTGTCTTTGGGATTTATTTTCGTCTTTTGGTTGCTGTCTAATTGAATTATACCCACACCTTCTGTGCTTAATAGATTTATATATAGATATGTTCGATATGTCTTATAACAAACAATACAACAGAAAGATGTAAATCAATGCAAGATTTAGGAAATACAATTTTTAGCAGTCGATTTTAAGGTATGAATAAACACAGCTTATTGTTTTTTTCTATGTGATTAAGGATTTTTTTTATTTTCTGTAACTTACCTTTGATCGAAATTTCACATTCAATTGATACAAAAATAAAGGCAACAACAGTATGCCGATGTTCAGAAATCATAAATCGATTTAGAGAAAACAAATCTGGGTAACAATCTAAAACCGAGGAAATCGCATCAACTATAAGAGGAAAAGAACGGAACAACAGAAAAACTGAAGTGCTGCAAAAGCGAACGCGAATGCAACATACATACAAATGGACTATTTGATAACAACTGCCGTATTCCTGACATGGTAAAGAAAATTTTAAGGGAAATAATGGGTTGAACCTGGTTTAATGGCATGTCAACCTCCCGTTTATATATATGACCAAGTAAAATAAATGTAAAAATGTCAACATTACGTTACAGGAATAGAGTACGAATAAAAACAAGAACATCCAGGACAGAGAAATACATAAATGAATAATATAATAGTACATTTCGACATGTAAGCCACAGAATAACAACGAGCACCTAAAATCAATCTCCGACAGTACACAAATACAGCTACATAGAAGTATGAACTGTACGTCAAACGAATGTATCAACGTCACAAAAAGTGACGTCAAAGGTAAATTTTTATATATTGAAAAGAAAATTGGGATCAAATAAAATCAATAGCATTGTACACTCGCAAATCCGTGATTCAAACAAAAACCGACGGAAACACATCTTTCATAAGAGGAAAACAATGGAACAACAGGAACACCGAAGTTCATCAAAAACATATGCCAAGAAATATAGAAACGAATATTTTTATAACAACTGCCATACAGGACATTAAAAAAGGTGGGTTGAACCTGATTTAATGGTTTTGTGACAATGTTAAAAAATATCGCAAAACACTACGTGACATAAATTCAGCACAAGTACACACAAGAACATTCATAATAGTGAAGCGCATGAACAAATAATATCCTGTCGACACAACATGCAAACCGCATCTACAACAACAAACATATTCCATCAACGACAAACGCCACAGGATATCAAAAACCGTGACGCGCCTACCTTGAAGTTTGTAATGGTGTTATTAATACAAATACAAATAAGGAATCAAACAAAAAAATATGAGCCGACCTGGGCATGGATTCGTGTTGCACTGTCTTCTTTCTATCCCAGTGGTTAGTCCAGGGCATTGTTTTCCACCATTAAGTGGACTTGGATTGTTACAAGATCTTTTCTTATTCCTAACTTGATCACCAGTTCCACAACTTTTAGTACATGTTGACCAACTGCTCCAACTTGTCCAAACACTCCAATTACCGTCAACTTAATTGATCAAAAGTCAATCAGTATTTGTTTTACAATATTTTTAGTTCGACATGTTGTTTTGATACCTTTGTATTGTGAGTTTGAGTGTTTTGATTTGTTTGTATGTCACATCTTGTTATACCCCATAACTTCTATCATTTATAGTATTTATATTTACAAGCGTTTATTTTTTTTTCTAATAGCTGATAACGATGTCACAATAGGACATATGATTTCAAGTAATTTAAATGCCTACAGACAAGGCCAATGCAAGTATTAAAATTCGATTGCTACGAAACAAATACATTTTTTATATCCAATGCAATGAAAACATTATTAAAGATTTATTACATTTTATATTGAAGTTTTAAATACAAAACAGACATGATATAACTAGAAGACTTTTAAAGCCAATAAGGATAAGATAAACTGACAACGTAATGACAAACACAAAAGCGAACTAAAGTCCAAAAATGGCATAAATTAAAACTTAGAACCAAAACACCATAAAACACTTGAAGTGATGAGATTGCTCATTACAAGTAAGTAAACCAATCTTCACTTGCAGTATTCATCTTATTTTCTCATCGCAAGAACAAAATATAGAATCTCGCTCGCTAAACATAAATTTGCACATACTTGGACATGGATTTGTGTTGCACTGTCTATTTTCTATTCCAGTGGTAAGTCCAGGACATCGTTTTCCCCCATACAGTGGCTTTGGATTGGTACAAGATCTTGTCTTTGTCCTAACCTGATTGCCAGTTCCACAATTCTTCGTACATGTTGACCAACTACTCCAACTTGTCCAAAAGCTCCATTCACCGTCAACTAATTATTAAATCAAGAGTTATTCAGTTCATTGACATTTGGAGATTGGCATATTGTACGGACAACTATTTATTGACTATATGTGTATTTCTGTATGTGTCTTTGGGATTTATTTTCGTCTTTTGGTTGCTGTCTAATTGAATTATACCCACACCTTCTGTGCTTAATAGCTTTATATATAGATATGTTCGATATGTCTTATAACAAACAATACAACAGAAAGATGTAAATCAATGCAAGATTTAGGGAATACAATTTTTAGCAGTCGATTTTAAGGTATGAATAAACACAGCTTATTGTTTTTTTCTATGTGATTAAGGATTTTTTTTATTTTCTGTAACTTACCTTTGATCGAAATTTCACATTCAATTGATACAAAAATAAAGGCAACAACAGTATGCCGATGTTCAGAAATCATAAATCGATTGAGAGAAAACAAATCTGGGTAACAATCTAAAACCGAGGAAATCGCATCAACTATAAGAGGAAAAGAACGGAACAACAGAAAAACTGAAGTGCTGCAAAAGCGAACGCGAATGCAACATACATACAAATGGACTATTTGATAACAACTGCCATATTCCTGACATGGTAAAGAAAATTTTAAGGGAAATAATGGATTGAACCTGGTTTAATGGCATGTCAACCTCCCGTTTATATATATGACTAAGTAAAATAAATGTAAAAATGTTAACATTACGTTACAGGAATAGAGTACGAATAAAAACAAGAACATCCAGGACAGAGAAATACATAAATGAATAATATAATAGTACATTTCAACATGTAAGCCACAAAATAACAACGAGCACCTAAAATCAATCTCCGACAGTACACAAATACAGCTAAATAGAAGTATGAACTGTGCGTCAAACGAATGTATCAACGTCACAAAAAGTGACGTCAAAGGTAAATTTCTATGTACTGTGGATTCATTAATATTCGTTGGATACCAATTTTCGTGGATTTCGTGTGTACAGGGAAACCACGAATTTAAATGTTTAACGAAATACAAATGTTCTTAAGGATTGTATGCAGACTTTGCCAAAACCACGAATTTAAATATCCACGAACATGCAAGTTTCCCTCAATCCACGAAAATTGGTACCCACGAAAATAAATGAATCCACAGTATTGCAAAAGAAAATTGGGATCAAATAAAATCAATAGCATTGTACAATCACAAATCCGTGATTCAAACAAAAACCGACGGAAACACATCTATCATAAAAGGAAAACAATGGAACAACAGGAACACCGAAGTTCATCAAAAACATATGCCAACACATATAGAAACGAATATTTTTATAACAACTGCCATACAGGACATTAAAAAAAGGTGGGTTGAACCTGATTTAATGGTTTTGTGACAATGTTAAAAAATATCGCAAAACACTACGTGACATAAATTCAGCACAAGTACACACAAGAACATTCATAATAGTGAAGCGCATGAACAAATAATATCCTGTCGACACAACATGCAAACCGCATCTACAACAACAAACATATTCCATCAACGACAAACGCCACAGGATATCAAAAACCGTGACGCGCCTACCTTGAAGTTTGTAATGGTGTTATTAATACAAATACAAATAAGGAATCAAACAAAAAATATGAGCCGACCTGGGCATGGATTGGTGTTGCACTGTCTTCTTTCTATCCCAGTGGTTAGTCCAGGGCATTGTTTTCCACCATTAAGTGGACTTGGATTGTTACAAGATCTTGTCTTATTCCTAACTTGATCAACAGTTCCACAACTTTTAGTACATGTTGACCAACTGATCCAACTTGTCCAAACACTCCAATTACCGTCAACTTAATTGATCAAACGTCAATCAGTATTTGTTTTACAATATTTTTAGTTCGACATATTGTTTTGATACCTTTGTATTGTGAGTTTGAGTGTTTTGATTTGTTTGTATGTCATATCTTGTTATACCCCACAGCTTCTATCATTTATAGTATGTTTGGTTTTTTTTTCTAATAGCTGATAACGATGTCACAATTGGAGATATGATTTCAAGTAATTTAAATGCCTACAGACAAGTAATGGCCAATGCAAGTTTTAAAATTCGATTGTTACGAAACAAATACATTTTGACTTTTATATCCAATGCAATGAAAACATTATTAAAGATTTATTACATTTTATATTGAAGTTTTAAATACAAAACAGACATGATATAACTAGAAGACTTTTAAAGTCAATAAGGATAAGATAAACTGACAACGTAATGACAAAAACAAAAGCGAACTAAAGTCCAAACACGCCATAAATTAAAACTTAGAACCAAAACACCATAAAACACTTGAAGTGATGAGATTGCTCATTACAAGTAAGTAAACCCATCTTCACTTGCAGTATTCATCTTATTTTCTCATCGCAAAAACAAAATATATAATCACGCTAAACATAACTTTGCACATACTTGGACATGGATTTGTGTTGCACTGTCTATTTTCTATTCCAGTGGTAAGTCCAGGACATTGTTTCCCCCCATACAGTGGCTTTGGATTGGTACAAGATCTTGTCTTTGTCCTAACATGACTGCCAGTTCCACAATTCTTCGTACATGTTGACCAACTACTCCAACTTGTCCAAGAGCTCCATTTACCGTCAACTAATAATTAAATCAAGAGTTATTTAGTTCATTGACATTTAGAGATTGGCATATTGTATGGACATCTATTTATTGACTATATGTGTATTTCTGTGTGTGTCTTTGGGATTTATTTTCGTCTTTTGGTTGCTGTCTAATTGAATTATACCCGCACCTTCTGTGCTTAATAGATTTATATATAGATATCTTCGATATGTCGTATAACAAACAATATAACAGAAAAGTGTAAAGCAATGCAATTTTTAGCAGTCGATTTAAGGTATGAATAAACACAGCTTATTTTTTTGTTTCTATGTGATTAAGGATTCTTTTTATTTTCTGTAACTTACTTTTGATCGAAATTTCACATTCAATTGATACAAAAATAAAGGCAACAACAGTATGCCGATGTTCAGAAGTCATAAATCGATTGAGAGAAAACAAATCTGGGTAACAAGCTAAAACCGAGGAAATCGCATCAACTATATGAGGAAAACAACGGAACAACAGAAAAACTGAAGTGCAGCAAAAGCAAACGAAAATGCAACATACATACAAATGGACTATTTGATAACAACTGCCGTATTCCTGACATGGTAAAGAAAATTTTAAGGGAAATAATGGGTTGAACCTGGTTTAATGGCATGTCAACCTCCCGTTTATATATATGACCAAGTAAAATAAATGTAAAAATGTCAACATTACGTTACAGGAATAGAGTACGAATAAAAACAAGAACATCCAGGACAGAGAAATACATAAATGAATAATATAATAGTACATTTCGACATGTAAGCCACAGAATAACAACGAGCACCTAAAATCAATCTCCGACAGTACACAAATACAGCTACATAGAAGTATGAACTGTACGTCAAACGAATGTATCAACGTCACAAAAAGTGACGTCAAAGGTAAATTTTTATATATTGAAAAGAAAATTGGGATCAAATAAAATCAATACCATTGTACAATCACAAATCCGTGATTCAAACAAAAACCGACGGAAACACATCTTTCATAAGAGGAAAACAATGGAACAACAGGAACACCGAAGTTCATCAAAAACATATGCCAACAAATATAGAAACGAATATTTTTATAACAACTGCCATACAGGACATTAAAAAAAGGTGGGTTGAACCTGATTTAATGGTTTTGTGACAATGTTAAAAAAATATCGCAAAACACTACGTGACATAAATTCATCACAAGTACACACAAGAACATTCATAATAGTGAAGCGCATGAACAAATAATATCCTGTCGACACAACATGCAAACCGCATCTACAACAACAAACATATTCCATCAACGACAAACGCCACAGGATATCAAAAACCGTGACGCGCCTACCTTGAAGTTTGTAATGGTGTTATTAATACAAATACAAATAAGGAATCAAACAAAAAAATATGAGCCGACCTGGGCATGGATTGGTGTTGCACTGTCTTCTTTCTATCCCAGTGGTTAGTCCAGGGCATTGTTTTCCACCATTAAGTGGACTTGGATTGTTACAAGATCTTTTCTTATTCCTAACTTGATCACCAGTTCCACAACTTTTAGTACATGTTGACCAACTGCTCCAACTTGTCCAAACACTCCAATTACCGTCAACTTAATTGATCAAAAGTCAATCAGTATTTGTTTTACAATATTTTTAGTTCGACATGTTGTTTTGATACCTTTGTATTGTGAGTTTGAGTGTTTTGATTTGTTTGTATGTCACATCTTGTTATACCCCATAACTTCTATCATTTATAGTATTTATATTTACAAGCGTTTATTTTTTTTTCTAATAGCTGATAACGATGTCACAATAGGACATATGATTTCAAGTAATTTAAATGCCTACAGACAAGGCCAATGCAAGTATTAAAATTCGATTGCTACGAAACAAATACATTTTTTATATCCAATGCAATGAAAACATTATTAAAGATTTATTACATTTTATATTGAAGTTTTAAATACAAAACAGACATGATATAACTAGAAGACTTTTAAAGCCAATAAGGATAAGATAAACTGACAACGTAATGACAAACACAAAAGCGAACTAAAGTCCAAAAATGGCATAAATTAAAACTTAGAACCAAAACACCATAAAACACTTGAAGTGATGAGATTGCTCATTACAAGTAAGTAAACCAATCTTCACTTGCAGTATTCATCTTATTTTCTCATCGCAAGAACAAAATATAGAATCTCGCTCGCTAAACATAAATTTGCACATACTTGGACATGGATTTGTGTTGCACTGTCTATTTTCTATTCCAGTGGTAAGTCCAGGACATCGTTTTCCCCCATACAGTGGCTTTGGATTGGTACAAGATCTTGTCTTTGTCCTAACCTGATTGCCAGTTCCACAATTCTTCGTACATGTTGACCAACTACTCCAACTTGTCCAAAAGCTCCATTCACCGTCAACTAATTATTAAATCAAGAGTTATTCAGTTCATTGACATTTGGAGATTGGCATATTGTACGGACAACTATTTATTGACTATATGTGTATTTCTGTATGTGTCTTTGGGATTTATTTTCGTCTTTTGGTTGCTGTCTAATTGAATTATACCCACACCTTCTGTGCTTAATAGATTTATATATAGATATGTTCGATATGTCTTATAACAAACAATACAACAGAAAGATGTAAATCAATGCAAGATTTAGGGAATACAATTTTTAGCAGTCGATTTTAAGGTATGAATAAACACAGCTTATTGTTTTTTTCTATGTGATTAAGGATTTTTTTTATTTTCTGTAACTTACCTTTGATCGAAATTTCACATTCAATTGATACAAAAATAAAGGCAACAACAGTATGCCGATGTTCAGAAATCATAAATCGATTGAGAGAAAACAAATCTGGGTAACAATCTAAAACCGAGGAAATCGCATCAACTATAAGAGGAAAAGAACGGAACAACAGAAAAACTGAAGTGCTGCAAAAGCGAACGCGAATGCAACATACATACAAATGGACTATTTGATAACAACTGCCATATTCCTGACATGGTAAAGAAAATTTTAAGGGAAATAATGGATTGAACCTGGTTTAATGGCATGTCAACCTCCCGTTTATATATATGACTAAGTAAAATAAATGTAAAAATGTTAACATTACGTTACAGGAATAGAGTACGAATAAAAACAAGAACATCCAGGACAGAGAAATACATAAATGAATAATATAATAGTACATTTCAACATGTAAGCCACAAAATAACAACGAGCACCTAAAATCAATCTCCGACAGTACACAAATACAGCTAAATAGAAGTATGAACTGTGCGTCAAACGAATGTATCAACGTCACAAAAAGTGACGTCAAAGGTAAATTTCTATGTATTGCAAAAGAAAATTGGGATCAAATAAAATCAATAGCATTGTACAATCACAAATCCGTGATTCAAACAAAAACCGACGGAAACACATCTATCATAAAAGGAAAACAATGGAACAACAGGAACACCGAAGTTCATCAAAAACATATGCCAACACATATAGAAACGAATATTTTTATAACAACTGCCATACAGGACATTAAAAAAAGGTGGGTTGAACCTGATTTAATGGTTTTGTGACAATGTTAAAAAATATCGCAAAACACTACGTGACATAAATTCAGCACAAGTACACACAAGAACATTCATAATAGTGAAGCGCATGAACAAATAATATCCTGTCGACACAACATGCAAACCGCATCTACAACAACAAACATATTCCATCAACGACAAACGCCACAGGATATCAAAAACCGTGACGCGCCTACCTTGAAGTTTGTAATGGTGTTATTAATACAAATACAAATAAGGAATCAAACAAAAAAATATGAGCCGACCTGGGCATGGATTGGTGTTGCACTGTCTTCTTTCTATCCCAGTGGTTAGTCCAGGGCATTGTTTTCCACCATTAAGTGGACTTGGATTGTTACAAGATCTTGTCTTATTCCTAACTTGATCAACAGTTCCACAACTTTTAGTACATGTTGACCAACTGATCCAACTTGTCCAAACACTCCAATTACCGTCAACTTAATTGATCAAACGTCAATCAGTATTTGTTTTACAATATTTTTAGTTCGACATATTGTTTTGATACCTTTGTATTGTGAGTTTGAGTGTTTTGATTTGTTTGTATGTCATATCTTGTTATACCCCACAGCTTCTATCATTTATAGTATGTTTGGTTTTTTTTTCTAATAGCTGATAACGATGTCACAATTGGAGATATGATTTCAAGTAATTTAAATGCCTACAGACAAGTAATGGCCAATGCAAGTTTTAAAATTCGATTGTTACGAAACAAATACATTTTGACTTTTATATCCAATGCAATGAAAACATTATTAAAGATTTATTACATTTTTTATTGAAGTTTTTTTAAATACAAAACAGACATGATATAACTAGAAGACTTTTAAAGTCAATAAGGATAAGATAAACTGACAACGTAATGACAAAAACAAAAGCGATCTAAAGTCCAAACACGCCATAAATTAAAACTTAGAACCAAAACACCATAAAACACTTGAAGTGATGAGATTGCTCATTACAAGTAAGTAAACCCATCTTCACTTGCAGTATTCATCTTATTTTCTCATCGCAAAAACAAAATATATAATCACGCTAAACATAACTTTGCACATACTTGGACATGGATTTGTGTTGCACTGTCTATTTTCTATTCCAGTGGTAAGTCCAGGACATTGTTTCCCCCCATACAGTGGCTTTGGATTGGTACAAGATCTTGTCTTTGTCCTAACATGACTGCCAGTTCCACAATTCTTCGTACATGTTGACCAACTACTCCAACTTGTCCAAGAGCTCCATTTACCGTCAACTAATAATTAAATCAAGAGTTATTTAGTTCATTGACATTTAGAGATTGGCATATTGTATGGACATCTATTTATTGACTATATGTGTATTTCTGTGTGTGTCTTTGGGATTTATTTTCGTCTTTTGGTTGCTGTCTAATTGAATTATACCCGCACCTTCTGTCATTAATAGATTTATATATAGATATCTTCGATATGTCGTATAACAAACAATATAACAGAAAAGTGTAAAGCAATGCAATTTTTAGCAGTCGATTTAAGGTATGAATAAACACAGCTTATTTTTTTGTTTCTATGTGATTAAGGATTCTTTTTATTTTCTGTAACTTACTTTTGATCGAAATTTCACATTCAATTGATACAAAAATAAAGGCAACAACAGTATGCCGATGTTCAGAAGTCATAAATCGATTGAGAGAAAACAAATCTGGGTAACAAGCTAAAACCGAGGAAATCGCATCAACTATATGAGGAAAACAACGGAACAACAGAAAAACTGAAGTGCAGCAAAAGCAAACGCGAATGCAACATACATACAAATGGACTATTTGATAACAACTGCCGTATTCCTGACATGGTAAAGAAAATTTTAAGGGAAATAATGGGTTGAACCTCCCGTTTATATATATGACCAAGTAAAATAAATGTAAAAATGTCAACATTACGTTACAGGAATAGAGTACGAATAAAAACAAGAACATCCAGGACAGAGAAATACATAAATGAATAATATAATAGTACATTTCGACATGTAAGCCACAGAATAACAACGAGCACCTAAAATCAATCTCCGACAGTACACAAATACAGCTACATAGAAGTATGAACTGTACGTCAAACGAATGTATCAACGTCACAAAAAGTGACGTCAAAGGTAAATTTTTATATATTGAAAAGAAAATTGGGATCAAATAAAATCAATACCATTGTACAATCACAAATCCGTGATTCAAACAAAAACCGACGGAAACACATCTTTCATAAGAGGAAAACAATGGAACAACAGGAACACCGAAGTTCATCAAAAACATATGCCAACAAATATAGAAACGAATATTTTTATAACAACTGCCATACAGGACATTAAAAAAAGGTGGGTTGAACCTGATTTAATGGTTTTGTGACAATGTTAAAAAAATATCGCAAAACACTACGTGACATAAATTCATCACAAGTACACACAAGAACATTCATAATAGTGAAGCGCATGAACAAATAATATCCTGTCGACACAACATGCAAACCGCATCTACAACAACAAACATATTCCATCAACGACAAACGCCACAGGATATCAAAAACCGTGACGCGCCTACCTTGAAGTTTGTAATGGTGTTATTAATACAAATACAAATAAGGAATCAAACAAAAAAATATGAGCCGACCTGGGCATGGATTGGTGTTGCACTGTCTTCTTTCTATCCCAGTGGTTAGTCCAGGGCATTGTTTTCCACCATTAAGTGGACTTGGATTGTTACAAGATCTTTTCTTATTCCTAACTTGATCACCAGTTCCACAACTTTTAGTACATGTTGACCAACTGCTCCAACTTGTCCAAACACTCCAATTACCGTCAACTTAATTGATCAAAAGTCAATCAGTATTTGTTTTACAATATTTTTAGTTCGACATGTTGTTTTGATACCTTTGTATTGTGAGTTTGAGTGTTTTGATTTGTTTGTATGTCACATCTTGTTATACCCCACAACTTCTATCATTTATAGTATTTATATTTACAAGCGTTTTTTTGTTTTTTTTTCTAATAGCTGATAACGATGTCACAATAGGACATATGATTTCAAGTAATTTAAATGCCTACAGACAAGGCCAATGCAAGTATTAAAATTCGATTGTTACGAAACAAATACATTTTGACTTTTATATCCAATGCAATGAAAACATTATTAAAGATTTATTACATTTTTTATTGAAGTTTTTTTAAATACAAAACAGACATGATATAACTAGAAGACTTTTAAAGCCAATAAGGATAAGATAAACTGACAACGTAATGACAAAAACAAAAACGATCTAAAGTCCAAACACGCCATAAATTAAAACTTAGAACCAAAACACCATAAAACACTTGAAGTGATGAGATTGCTCATTACAAGTAAGTAAACCAATCTTCACTTGCAGTATTCATCTTATTTTCTCATCGCAAGAACAAAATATAGAATCTCGCTCGCTAAAGATAAATTTGCACATACTTGGACATGGATTTGTGTTGCACTGTCTATTTTCTACTCCAGTGGTAAGTCCAGGACATTGATTGCCACCATACAGTGGCTTTGGATTGGAACAAGATCTTGTCTTTGTTCTAACCTGTTTGCCAGTTCCACAATTCTTCGTACATGTTGACCAACTGCTCCAACTTGTCCAAGAGCTCCATTTACCGTCAACTAATTATTGAATAAAGAGTTATTTAGTTCTTTGACATTCAGAGATTGACATCTTGTATGGACACCTATTTATTGATTATATGTTTACTTCTGTATGTGTGTTTGGGTTGTTTGTGTCTTTTTGTTGCTGTCTACTTGCATTATACCCACACCTTCTTTAATTAATAGTTTTATATTCAGATGTGTTCGATATGTCTTATAACAAACAATATAACAGAAAAGTGTAAATCAATGCAAGATTGAAGAAATACAGTTTAAGCAGTCGATTTTGAGGTACTCTGTATGTGTATATGAAACGATGCAAATACAGCTCGATTTGTATTTCCATGCGATTAAGGATTTTTTTATTTACTGTAACTTAAACTTGATCGAAATTTCACATTTATTTCAATTGATACAAAAATAAAGGCAACAATAGTATGCCGATGTTTAGAAGTCATAAATCGATTGAGAGAAAACAAATCCGGATAACAAGCTATAGGTTGTATTTCGGTAAATATATATTGATAATGCAATTTCCCATAGGAACTCCCTTTACGGCTATAACTGTACCACTTTTACTATGAAGTTTTGAAAAAATTCTTATCTTAGAATTGAAAAGTCATATGCACTACAATTTTTTCAAAGGTCAAAATATAGGGCTGTGCGGCATATTTTCAACATTTTCTTAACTACCCCTACCTCGAATGAAGGGTTACCATAGATTTCAATGTAAACAATATGCACATGTATATTTACTGGTAACATTCCCAAGTTATGTCTCTATGAGATGGAACACAGAGAGCATAACTGAGAACTAGTATGTAAAAAAAATAATTTTCTATGAATATTCTAAATCTTCCCAAAAGGGGCGTGGTTTGAGAAACAGCTGTATTTACAAAGTGCAACCTAAAACCGAAGGAAACACATCAACTATAAGAGGACAACAATGGAACAACAGAAAAACTGAAGTGCAACAAAAACAAAAGAGAAAGCACCATAAATAGAAACGAACTATAGTATAACAATTGCCATATTCCGGACATGGTACAGGACATTTTAAGGAAAATGGTGGGTTGAACCTGGTTTAATGGCATGTCCAACCACCCGCTTTAATATATGACAATATTTAAAACAAAAACTGTAAAATTGTCAACATTACGTAACAGGAATAGAGTACAAGAACAAGACAAGAAACAAGAACATCCAGGACAGAGAACTGCATAAATGAAATAATATAATAGTACATTTCGACATGTAAACCACAAAATAACAACGAGCACCTAAAATCAATTCCTGGCACTATACAAATACAGCCAAATAGAATTAGAATAGAATTATGTATTAACAAAATGTCACGTCATAGGTCAATTTCTAAATATTGAATATAAAATTGGGATGAAATATAATCAACAGTATTATACAATCACAAATCCGTGTTTCAAACCGAAACCGAGGGAAACACATCTATTATAAGAGGGGGGAAGGAACAACAGGAACACCGAAGTTCATCAAAAACATACGCCAACACACATAGAAACGAATATTTATATAACAACTGCCATACAGGACATTTAAAAAAAAAGGTGGGTTGAACCTGATTTAATGGTTTTGTGACAATGTTAAAAAAATATCGCAAAACACTACATGACATAAATTCAGCACAAACACACACAAGAACGTTCATAACAGTGAAACGTATAAACAAATAATATAATGTCACACAACATGCAAACCGAAGCCACAACAACGAACATCTTCCATCAACAACAAACGCCACAGGATATCAACTGCTGGTGGACGTTTCGTCCCCGAGGGTATCACCAGCCCAGTAGTCAGCACTTCGGTGTTGACATGAATATCAATTATGTGATCATTTTTATAAATTTCCTGATACTAGACTTTGAATTTTTCGAAAAACTAAGGATTTTTTTGTCCCAGGAATAGATTACCTTAGCTGTATTTGGCACAACTTTTTGGAATTTTGGATCCTCTATGCTCTTCAACTTTATATTGTTTGGCTTTATAACTATTTTGATATGAGCGTCACTGATGAGTCTTATGTAGACGAAACGCACGTCTGGCGTACTCAATTATAATCCTGGTACTTTTGACAACTATATCAATAACCGTGACGCGCTTACGTTGAAGTTTGTAATTGTGTTATAAATACAAATACATATTAGGAATCAAGCAAACAAAAAATTGAGCCGACCTGGGCATGAATTGGTGTTGCACTGTCTTCTTTCTATCCCAGTGGTAAGTCCAGGACATTGTTTTCCACCATTAAGTGGGCCTGGATTGGTACAAGCTCTTGTTATTGTCCTAGCTTGACCACCAGTTCCACAATTCTTCGTACATGTTGACCAACCGTTCCAACTTATCCAAGAGCTCCAATTACCGTCAACTTTGTATTGAATTAAAGAAGTTATTAATCATTGGAAATTAAATATGAAACTCAAAAAATCTAAGGTATATATAAAATTGAGAATGGAAATGGGGAATGTGCCAAAGAGACAACAACCCGACCATAGAAAAAAACAACAACAGAAGGTCACCAACAGGTCTTCAATGTAGCGAAAAATTCCCGCACCCAGAGGCGTCCTTCAGCTGGCCCCTAAACAAAAATATATTAGTTCATTGAGAAACATGTGCAATATTTTATACCGTTTATTTAAGAATTAAAAGACGATTTAAAAGTATTTCAAGTGATACAAGAATATAGGAACGTTAACATACTGCGGTGTGTTAAGTGGAGTGTTTTTTGGCATGCTAAGGTGAGTTTATTCACGACTTTGATAAGTGGCAACCCTTACTAATTGCCTTAAGTATATACAAGAAAATGTATACAATGATAGTATTGGCGAACATGATAGTATCTAGCAGAGTACAATGATAATTTTGGAAAACGCCGAAGTACATTAAACCTTTTGCTGAAGTACGATGGTCAACGTCGAAGAACGATGGACATTTCGCTGAAGTATGATGGTTAACGCCGTTGTTCATTGGACCTTTTGCTGAAGTACGATTGTCAACGCCGAAGAACGAAGTACAATGATCAACGCCGAAGTACGATGGAGCTTTCGCTGAAGTACGATGGTCAACGCCGAAGAACGGTAGACCTTTCACTGAAGTACGATGGTCAACGCCGAAGTACGAATGGACCTTTCGCTGAAGTACGATGGCCAACTCCGAAGTTCATTTGACCTTTCGCTAAAGTACGATGGTGTACACCGAAGTACATTGGAGCTTTCGCTGAAATACGATGATCAACGCCGAAGTACGATAAACCTTTTGCTGAAGTGCAATGGTTTTGTCATGGATTTGCAGGCAGGAGGATAAGATTTTTATGCGTTCAAATGCAGATTTAAGTTACGAAGAGTTTTGAGCAGTAGAGATGGAGGTGGAGATTTAGGTTACAAATATATATAAAAAAAAGTCAGGCAGCAAATCATGGGGATCAAAACGGTCAAAATATGGTCTTGGTCTTGAGCTAACCAGTGTTCGGAAGTTAAACATGTATGCCTCAAATATTTTGTACAACAAAGTAAATGTTTTAGTCTGAAATTTTTAATTCTCTTCTAGTATGCTTCAAACGATTTTGTGTGTAAATTTGATCATGAAATAAAACTCATTATATGCAATGATTTAGGTGTATCAAGTAAAGATAATATTGTTTTACCTGAATAATCCATGCGTGCACTTCTCAATACATAGTGTTCAGTGAGGAGCAGTTAATTCTCAAGCTTTTAACTAAACACGCCTCTCGCTTTATGTCAAGCATAAATGATAACATCAGTGAAAATACACCTACTTCATGTAATTGCAGTAATTCCGAATATATTTATGGACCCATTTCCCATGTTATAACAGGAGATCTTGACATCGTTCAAGACCGAGAGTTAAAATCATTCCTCAGTAAAGGACCTAAATATCGTCCCCCGTCAATTATTAATTGGAATGAGTGTCGTAATATCATCCACGACTCACTCCATACTTACTGTATGAAATGGATAAAACGGGAAAAAGCTGACAAAAAATCTTTGGACTCTTTTTTGAATTCAGTAATGAAGATAGTTGATATACGTATTCAACATTTTAAAGAACATTTTACTATAAACAATAACCACAATAAACTTATTTCTCGTATCAAACATAAACTAAAAGAACTAGCCAAGGAATTTGTTTTTGTCCCGGCAGATAAAGCTGCTAATAATATTATTATTGTTTGACGTAAATTTTACATTGAGGTTCTGAAAAAGGAAATCACCAATTCACCAACATTCCAACTGACTCCATTTTCAGAAAACGAAATCTGTAACAAACATAAACTTTTAGGCACCGCTTTACAAGCAGAGCCAAATACAATGAAAGTCCCAACTATGTATTGGCTTCCAAAGCTACACAAAACCCCTTACAAATATAGATTTATTTCGTCTTCAAGACATTGTTAAACTACTAAATTGTCTATTCTTCTTACCAGCACACTTGGTACAATTAAAAACCTGATAATAAATTGTTCAAATAAGGCCTTCGAAAATAGTGGAATAAATTACTTTTGGAGTGTCAAGAACTCGTTGGAAGTACTTGATAAATTGCATGCTTATATTGGTGATTTTGAATCTGTTCAAAGTTTTGATTTTTCTACCCTGTATACCACATTGCCTCACATTCTCATTAAGAAAAAATTCACACACCTAATTAAATGGGCATTCAAAAAATCAGAATGTGAATATATATGTTCAAACTCTTTTAGGTCATTTTTTAGTAGCAATAAACAAAAAAACTATGTTAATTGGACATGCTTTGATACTATATATGCCCTTGAATTTTTACTAGATAACATTTTTGTTCGCTTTGGGGATTCCGTATATCTTCAGATTATCGGAATTCCAATGGGGACTAACTGTGCACCACTTATTGCTGACCTGTTTTTGTATTGTTATGAGTTACAATTTATGACAAAAATAAGCAAAGACCCATCGAACCAACATCTGATAAACAAATTTAATAATACTTTTAGATATTTGGATGATATTTTGGCTCTCAATAATGACGACTTCAGTATGTATATTAATGAAATTTATCCTGTTGAACTTACTTTAAATAAAGCTAATATTAACAATGACCACTGCCCTTTTCTCGATCTTGATATCTATATCACTAATGGAAATCTGAATACTAAAATTTATGATAAAAGAGATGATTTTTCATTTCCTATCGTTAATTATCCGTTTTTAGATGGTGACGTTCCCTTGTCACCATCTTACGGTGTTTATATATCTCAACTTGTACGATTCGCTCGTGTATGTAACAATGTTTTAGATTTTAACGAGAGAAATTTATGTATTACTGAAAAATTATTACACCAGGGTTTTCGATATCACAAACTAGTCAAAACATTTACTAAATTTTATCATCGGTATAAAGACATCATTCGTAAATATAGCTCAACATGCAGACTTCTAATACGTTCAGGTATTTCACATCCAATTTTTTATGGTAATATTCTTTATAAAGCACAAAGGTGTCAGTATTCACCTCAGAAACTTACAAAACTTTTGAATAGACTTATTAAGAAGGGATATAATTACGATACTGTTGTCAAGTCATTAAAGATTGCATATTTTTGCGTTAATATTGAGTCACTGATAAGGTCTTTGTGTCGGAACTAAACACATTTATTCTAAAAACAGTTGTTGGCATGACACGGGTTATGTTCTTCTCATATATGTTATGATGGTATGATACTAAACCCCTAACGGGAAGGATTGTGCCTGATGTTCATATGATGAAATCATAATCTTTCAGTCAGTTTAATTGAAGTCTGGAGCTGGCATGTCAGTTAACTGCTAGTAGTCTGTTGTTATTAATGTATTATTGTCATTTTGTTTATTTTCTTTGGTTACATCTTCTGACATCAGACTCGGATTTCTCTTGAACTGAATTTTAATGTGCGTATTGTTATGCATTTACTTTACTACATTGGTTAGAGGTATAGGGGGAGGGTTGAGATCTCACAAACATGTTTAACCCCGTCGCATTTTTGCGCCTGTCCCAAGTCAGGAGCCTCCGGCCTTTGTTAGCCTTGTA